>NW_013668569.1:15908-17454 GCF_000517525.1 Limulus polyphemus
ATATATATATTAAACGCAATAATCCTTTAACTTGACTTCTTATGACATGCATTGCTTAACATTGTTTGTTAGTTTTATTGTTAAGAGCAAAATTGATCAGTGGGTTATTTGTGCTGTGCCCATCACAGATGTAAGCGTTATTAGCCTTCACACTTACCGCTGCGCCACTGCTTGGTTAATATTCAACCAGATGCATGACTTCACAGGTCCATCATCAGGATATATTAAAAAAAAAGACAAAACAATCATGACGTTTATTTTTCTAAGGCTCAGTGGTCATTCTGAGGACGTATAATGCTAAATATCGGGTTTTGATACCCTCGGCAGGCAAGAGCACAGATAGTACGTTGTGTAGCTCTGCGCTTAACAACAAACACTTTTCAAAGTAAAAAAAAAAAAGGATTAGTTAATATTAACCTATTGGATAGGATAGTTTTAATTAACTTTTGAATGTAACTCTTTAAAAGGTCGTGACATGCGCACTGTGACCTACCAGTAGCCATAGGGTTAAATACCACTGTTCAATAGAATGAATTATGAAATTATGTTTCTAATCTAGACAAGTTTATTTACTTTTCCAGTATCACCGATAGTGAGCGCTTGTAGTTCATTTACATTGTAGTTCATTGGATCTTAGTCCGCAGACTTACAACGCTGAAATCCGGGGTTCGATTCCCCGCGGTGGACATAGCAGATAGCCAGCCCATTGTGGCTTTGTTCTAATGACATAAACTCTGTCCACCGTTGACACATCAGGGGACTGGAGCTTAGTAACCCGAACCGGTGCTTCTTGTGAAGTCAGTTATATTTTGAATTTTCTTTCTGACACTCTGCGGATTTACAACGCTAGAATTCTGGGTTTCGATACCAGTAGTGGGCAGAGCACAGATAGCCCATTGTGTAGCTTTGTGCTTAATTACAAACAAGCAAACTTTCTGACAGAGTGTAAAATAGTGATAACAATAATCAAAGAAAGGGGGATAACATTCTCTGGGGTGAACGCAAATATATTTAGTTTGTGTAAGTTCCTTGAGAGGGCGTTCTTTTCAGTCACATTCATGATGTTTGTTGGTCTGTTTTTGAATTTCGCGCAAAGCTACACGAGGGCTATCTAAATATTACATTGTTTAGGCTTTACTATCTTAACAAAGTTTCTTACAAAAAAAAAACACTGAAGTTTGTTAGTTTTTATTGTTGTTGATTTTTTCATATTTTGCGCATAGCTACACGAGGGATGTCTAAGCTGGCCGTCCATAATTAAAAGTGGTTTGCTTTGTTTGTTTGAATTTCGCGCAAACTTACACGAGGGCTGTCTGCGCTAGCCGTCTGTTATTTAGCAGTAAAAGCTAGAGGGAAGGCAGCTAGTCATCACCACCCACCGCTAATTCTTGAGCTACTCTTTTACCAACGAATAGTGGGATTGACCGTCACTTATAATGCTCCCACGGCTGAAAGGGCGAGCATATTTGGTGTGACGGGGTTTCGAACCCGCGATTCTCAGATTGCGAGTCGAACGACACCTAACCACCTGGCCATGTCGGGGCCG
>NW_013668569.1:17464-19752 GCF_000517525.1 Limulus polyphemus
AAATATATTTTTAAGGTTTCCGTTGGTTAAAGGTTTCCCTTTGGTAAGAGGGCGTTCTTTTTCTAGGTCTACATTTCCAATCGGTGTTTGTTTGGTCAGTTTTTTGAATTTCGCGCAAAGCTACACGAGGGCTATCTGAATATTACATTGTTTAGGCTTTATTATCTTAACAAAGTTTCTCACAAAAAAAAAAAACACTGAAGTTTGTTAGTTTTTGTTGTTGTTGATTTTTTCATATTTTGCGCATAGCTACACGAGGGATGTCTAGGCTGGCCGTCCATAATTAAAAGTGGTTTGCTTTGTTTGTTTGAATTTTGCGCAAACTTACACGAGGGCTGTCTGCGCTAGCCGTCTGTTATTTAGCAGTAAAAGACTAGAGAGAAGGCAGCTAGCCATCACCACCCACCCCCAACTCTTGGGCTACTCTTTTACCAACGAATAGTGGGATTGACTGTCACATTATAACGCCCCCACGGCTGAAAGGGCGAGCATATTTGGTATAACGGGGATTCAAACACGCGACTCTCAGATTGCGAGTCGAGCGACCCCTAACCACCTGGCCATGTCGGGGCCGTAATTTAGACTAGTCGGCATGACCCACCGAATAGTGGGACTTGAATGTCACTCTCATGACACGTCCGCTGCGCTAAAGTGAGAAGCACGATTTTTATCTGAAATGGCAGTATCGAGACTCGAACTTCGGACCATTCCCTCCACAGTCCAAAAACACTAATCAATCAGAGATTGATGCTACCATTCTTCTACAATAACTTCTTATGCCAATTTTTGATTTACATTATTGGTTCTGGGCCTGGGCATGGCCTGATGGTTAAGACGCAATCTGCGTGTTGCGAGTCCAAAATCTCATCATCGAACATGCTCATCCTTTCAGCCGTGTGGGGCGTCATATTGTGACGGACAATCCCGCTTTCGTTGATAAAATAATAGTCCAAGAGTTGGCGGTGGGTGATGTTGACTAGTCGATTTCACTGTAGTCTATCACTTTAAAGTTATAGACGGCTAGGCCTCGTGTGAAATTTATAAACAAACATGACGGGTTTCTGAAATAAATTGTTTTGTTTTTGTAACAACTTTCGACTATTCAATGTAATTAACGATCCCTTGCAAACTTCCCCCCAGAGTTAGTTTTACGACGAACTTTTTATATCGCAGGGTTACATTTCAGATTGAAGTTGTATGATGTTATTACTGAACTGTGGGAGTTTTATCTGAACTGTTCTTATAAGGTTTTGGATGTAGAGCCGATAAAAATCTCACAGGCCATACCTAACCTCTTATTCGGGCCAATTTAGAAGGAGAATATTTGAGAACCATCTCAATGGTTTAAACTTGCTAGAACACCAAAGGCAGAACACATTTTGCTTCCAAAGCTATCAGTGATTCCGGAGATAGGCTCCAAAAGATTGATTGATGAACGTGCAGCTGTCTTCGAGAATATCTAAAAAAAAGTCAATATTTCAAGTTTTCTGTGTTAAAGACAGCCAATTCTATATGTGAAGATTCTGTTTCAGATGAAAAGTTTACACCTACAGCGATAGAAGTTCTATAACTTGAAGGAAGACTTAATAATAACTTCTCGTTTTTATTTTCTTTCGGACATAAGCCAGAAATGAAAGTTAGTTAAGGAAAAAATGGATTTCGTGATTTTATATATATAAAAACCCATGTTCTTGCCAGAAATAGATATAATATTGAAAAGCAGTTGACAAATTTAAATTTTTATACAAATAAAAAGGATGAAACTAATAAATATATATTACTGTTTTTTTTTAAATCTTCATTGCTGACTGAAGGATAGAAACCATTAATTTAATGAAGACGACAAACAACTTCAGAAAAATGTTTAATTACTTGTACCCGACGTTTCGGTTTACGCCTTTATCAAGGGTCTATGAACGTCACAGGTTACCAAACTAATTTTAAAAGACAGTAACCGAAAACGAAATACAGCTATAACAATATAACGGAAAAGTGTACGTGACACGAGTATAGTCGAACAATTTAGAGACGTTGATAATAAAAACAGAGAAAATGATAATAATAATAATAACATAAAAATAGATAAAATTAATAATAATAAAATGTTAAAGGGGGCCAGGCGTTGTACCTATTAATGGAAGGGCGTCTGGATTGAATCCAGTCGTGATTACTTATATATTTTCTTTCGTAGAAATTGTCACAAGTGTGAGCCGATCGTGTATTGGACGTGTATAAATGAATCCAGTCATATATATATATATATATAATCAACATAATAATGACTATAA
>NW_013668569.1:20778-22245 GCF_000517525.1 Limulus polyphemus
ACATCTTATATCTATCCAAGATGACTGATATGCGGTTGTTGTTTTATAGCAAAGGACAATTAATAGCTTGAATAACTAACAATAAACATTCAGGAATTATTCACTATTATTAATGATAAATGTTCTAGCTGATTTTGATAATAATGCCATGAAGTAATTGGTTAAAATTAAACGCAGCAACTGAAGAGACACTAACATAAACTTATCTTTGTTATAATGGTTTGAAATATATTTAATTAATTACTTAACGTTAGTGTTAAGTTGCCTCTAAAATAAGCCAAAGAAAGCCATTGGCCTCCATTCATTTCATTATCTTCTGGACATTGTTTTCATTGACTAATGTAGATGAGAGCTTTAAAAGCGAGCTGTAGATCCGTTTCCCACAATTTATGGAACATTATATGCAATAAAAGCATAGCTACTGTATCATAACGACACGACTTTCTTCATGATGCGTCGGAATGAACGCAGTGCTCAACCTTATCTCGAGCTCTAGTTGGAAAGTTAGATGATGATGATGATGATGATGTATTTTTTAACATTTTTAGTAGAGAGCATCCTTCTTCTTCATTTTTTGTCCTCCTTTATTCAGTTGTATAGAGGGGATGGCGGAGCATTAACTCTCATTGCTGACCTACTTATCAGCGCGGAAGAATAACAAAAACAGAGATCACCAACTGGAACGTACCTGAAAAATAAAAGCGAAAGAAGAGAGACGAGAACACTGTTTGTAAGAAACTATTAAACGTTAACTCGCTGTAGGAACAAATACAGATATTTGTTGTTGTTTATAAACTATGGGAAGTAGTCTTACTGATGTGCTTGCTTGTATGTGTCCTCCCTGTTATTGCTACAAATAAAACTCAATCATCAAGAGACAAGGTCATAAAATAATAAACAGATAGACAGCGAAGAAAAGTTTGATATCATAGTATTATTTTCTACATTCTCTAACGAAGTGTAGAACATCCTAGTATTGTTTCCTACATTCTCTAACGAAGTGTAGAACATTCTAGTATTATTTCCTACATTCTCTAACGAAGTGTAGAACATTCTAGTATTATTTTCTACATTCTCTAACGAAGTGTAGAGCATCCTAGTATTATTTTCTACGTTCTCTAACGAAGTGTAGAACATCCTAGTATTGTTTCCTACATTCTCTAACGAAGTGTAAAACATCCTAGTATTATTTTCTACGTTCTCTAACGAAGTGTAGAGCATCCTAGTATTATTTCCTACATTCTCTAACGAAGTGTAGAACATCCTAGTATTATTTCCTACATTCTCTAACGAAGTGTAGAACATCCTAGTATTGTTTTTATACATTCTCTAACGAAGTGTAGAACATCCTAGTATTGTTTCCTACATTCTCTAACGAAGTGTAGAACATCCTAGTATTATTTTATACATTCTCTAACGAAGTGTAGAACATCCTAGTATTGTTTCCTACATTCTCTAACGAAGTGT
>NW_013668569.1:23084-42249 GCF_000517525.1 Limulus polyphemus
GGGGGGGTGGCGTTACGAAACAACTACTTATTTGTTCAATCTATTCGAGGGCTTTCTGCGCTAGCTGTTCCTAACTTTCAAATGATAGACTAGACGTAAGGCAGCTAATGAACATCACCCACCGTCAACTCTTAGGTTATTCTTTACAAAAATATAGCATACAATTGACCATTACATTATGACGCCCCCACGGCTGAAAGGACGAACATGTTCGGCCATAGGGTTTGACTACGAAATTCATAATGTTTCGATCGCTTCTATTATTTATACCTCATTTAAAACGGTTATAATGTTGATATTAAAGCATACAGCTGCTAAATTAGATATTTCAACCGATTCTGTGTCTTAATAGATTATAGGCTTAGATTAAACGTTGAAGTACCTAAACACTTAGATCACTGTAATTTAACCACCGTTCTGCGAACCAGCGTCGATCCGTGGGAGATCACGAAAATAAACAAGCAAACACTGACAGAAGGCGAATATGTAAATCGTAGTGGCCATCCTTTACACTTGTATGTTAGCGGTTCACGACAGTTTGGGTAATAGGGAGACGGTCCCTTCTGTAGAAAAAGTGGAGAAACACGACTCAGAACATATTTGGAAAATGGAGCCCAAAATTATGTTTCTAAACCTTGTTTGAATCTCTACCAATAATATTGTCAAATTTTACACCAATTCAGAAACGAAGGAGAAAGGCGGTCGAGCGTAAGCCTAATCTGATTTTAATGAAGGCTAAATTAAGTAAAGTTTAAGCTGAGTAGAACTAAAAGACCTAACAGAGACATATGTAGATGAAATATTTAAATAGTTTCGAAGGGGTGGGGGAAAAGATCAGAATACTTGACTTTGAAAAGGGTCGGTGAAACAAGACCTTAAAATGGCGAACACTCGCCTCTTCATCTGTGGGCTAGGAATTTCTATTTTAAACTTGTACTTTATTTAGACCATATCATAATATATATTATGACACGTGATTTTCTCCTACTGCATATCTTAATATAAACATGAACACAAGCAAATTACATATAAACCCGTTTCTCTCAGCCCCCCCCCACAGTAGCACAGCGGTATGTCTGCGGACTTACAACGCTAGAATCCGGGTTTCGATACCCGTGGTGGGCAGAGCACAGATAGCCCGTCGTGTAGCTTTGTGCTTAATTACAAACAAACGAACCGTTTCTTTTCAGAAATGTATGAAAAGCGTGGTCGCCTAGATGGGCCTAAGATGAAAAAGAAAATTATTTTCTGCCACTATTGAAAGAATTGCAGTTGTGCTTTAAAAACTGATACTAATAAATCCAAATTACAAATACGATAATAATTAAAAACACCGCACAATCTTTTTAATAGCTAGACGCTCTCTTTTTCCCAGTTATCTAAAGAAAGCAGTTTGATTTTTCTTGAACCTACATCTCAAGTGTTTTGTTTGTTCTCCTTACACGACAGCTTCTTTTGCTTTCTACTGAAAGGTTTGAGTTATCTTTACTAAATTAATTAATATCCTGAATTTGATTTAATCAGTTAAGTTACTAGTTTACATTCTTACTTCCTTTGTAATTCTTATAGTGATTACAACGTTCATTGTTACGTATTCTAACCAGGACCAACTGACTGTTGTAGTTGCTACGATACCAGCCTACAACGTTCATTGTTACGTACTCTAACCACGACTAACTGACTGTTGTAGTTGCTACGATACCAGCCTACAACGTTCATTGTTACGTACTCTAACCACGACTAACTGACTGTTGTAGTTGCTACGATACCAGCCTACAACGTTCATTGTTACATACTGTAACCACGACCAACTGACTTGTAGTTGCTACGATACCAGCCTACAACGTTCATTGTTACGTACTCTAACCAGGACCAACTGACTGTTGTAGTTGCTACGATACCAGCCTACAACGTTCATTGTTACGTACTCTAACCACGACTAACTGACTGTTGTAGTTGCTACGATACCAGCCTACAACGTTCATTGTTACGTACTGTAACCAGGACCAACTAACTGTTGTAGTTGCTACGATACCAGTCTACAACGTTCATTGTTACGTACTCTAACCACGACCAACTAACTGTTGTACTTGTTACGATACCAGCCTACAACGTTCATTGTTACTTACTTCAACCTACTATGTTGATTTTTACATAACCCTATAATTATTATGGATATCATCCTGCAATTATAATGGTTTGTTTCGTCGGATTTGACAGTCACTCTCATAATTCATAATGCACACATGGTAACAAATTGCGGAGAGCCATTTTTTTTTTTTTTACAGTCGCAGGATACTAATCAAGAACCCTCGAGTTCACAGCCCAACACGCTAATCACTAGGATACTCACACATCATCTGCGTAATAAAATGCATGTTTACCATGTTGTACACACGTTTGATATTCATTCCTATTTAATGATGAAATTTGTAATTGTATTAATATATCTGGCTTCGTTAACACCTGCTTTATTTACTGCTGAGCCCCCAGTGGCACAGCGGTAAGTCTGCAAACTAATAACACAAAAAAACCTGGTGTCAATACCCGTGGTGGGCACAGCACAGATAGCCCATCGTGTAGCTTTTTACTTAACTACAAACAAACCAATTTACTGCTGCGGATTATCTCGCGACCTATGACATAATATATATATATAGTAGCTTAAAATATACGTGCTCTACCTGTTCTTCTGTTTTAAAAGAGTACCCCGATGGGTCAACGGTAAGTTTGAAGAATTACAACCTAAAATCCAGAGTTGATTCCATGCAGTGGATAGAGCGCAGATATAAGCCTATTTTGTAGCTTTGTGTTAGAAAATAAATGATTAATTATTTTAAAAAATAATTATAAACTTTTTCCGATGTTCCTCCACTTTCTCTGACACACAGAAACACAATAACAATTTTCAGCGTGGGTGAGTTAGCTAAAAAAGTAGAAAATCGAACGTTCCTCCACTTTCTCTGACACACAGAAACACAACAACAATTTTCAGCGTGGGTGAGTTAGCTAAAAAAGTAGAAAATCGAACGTTCCTCCACTTTCTCTGACACACAGAAACACAATAACAATTTTCAGCGTGGGTGAGTTAGCTAAAAAAGTAAAAATCGAACGTTCCTCCACTTTCTCTGACACACAGAAACACAATAACAATTTTCAGCGTGGGTGAGTTAGCTAAAAAAGTAGAAAATCGAATACTAGCGGTTTCAAAGTCAAGAATAATTGAGAAATAAGTTTCAACTCTCCTGTTCAGGATATGGAATAGGAGACCCAAGATGCTGAAAATTCTCTGTAGTCTAATATAAGAAAGAAAGAAAGAAAGAAAAAAATGTTTCGTTTGAAGCATTACACTTTTAATGTTAAAATGTAACTTGTGGATACTTGGTGTATTTCAAACTCTTAAAAGGTTCGCCGATCCAAGAGCGGCCTAGCAGTCAGTGTGTTCAGACTATGAATCCTAGGGTTTATGATTCGCGACCGATTGCCATAAAAACGCGCTCCGTACTTTGTGGGGTTGTGGATGTACAACAATAGTGACCATTAGGTCAGGCAAGAATAGCCCAAAAATTAACGATGAGTATTGTGACTAGTTGCTGTCCTTCGAAATTAGGGATGACTATACGCAGATAGCCCTCTGTACGCCCCTCCCCCAGTGGCACAGCGGTACGTCTGCGGACTTAGAACGCTAGAAACCGGGTTTCGATACCCGTGGTGGGCAGATCACAGATAGCCGATTGTGTAGCTTTGTACTTAATTACAAGCTCTCTGTATAGCTTTGCTCAAACACTCTGAAACAAACAAACGTTTTATACTTCTTCAGTATAGTGGAGGCTTGCACATTTTCCCCTGATGATATCTGTCTAGACATTCTTTTTTTTTTTTAAGAACAGGAATTTATGGAGTCTTTGACACAACAAAGAAGAAACATCAAGCAATGCATCATTTAGCAAGGAAACACAGAACATCATCTATAACTCAGAAAAAAAAAATCGATTTTTGTAATAATCTTGAAAAGTTTTTTTAGTAACTTATCATGAAATGAGTAGTCCTTTGCCTTGGTGTATTCCTTCCCCTGAAATGTCACATTGGACGATACATGTTTAATACGTTAGGTCGTCTCTAAAGTGTCGATGCAAATCGTACTTCTTTTGCTTCTGCGCGCATGCGTAACGCTTCGGGAAATTCAGTACATATTAAAGTACATATGTGGGTGAAAGATTTTCGAGTGACGCAGTGACGTTAATATTTTGAAGATGTATCCAATGCTGGAAGAGACGGAGCTGTACACAAGTCAAGTGAAATCGTAAACTTTAATGGGTGAAGGAAAATACATGCATACGAAAATGAACTAAACGTTTCATTGTACAGTAGCAATTTTTCTTCTACAAAAGCTAATTAGGTAAAGGACGTTAAATGTTTTATATCGCGAGTCTTCCGCGTCCCAAGGGAGCATCTTATCAATCACTTATTTCTTTCTCGTTAGCGAATGAAGGAAAGGCAAAGGAATCAGCTCACATTAGGCCTAAAGATGCTGGACTGCGTATCTTGAAAGCTTTGTTAATATCATATTTAACTCGTACCCACAATCCGTCGGAAATTATATGTGTCATAACAATGTTAGTATAGGCTCGTATGCTTTTTTTTTTACGCATGGTTGTATCTGTGTGAGCATAAATTTATATCTGAGAAGCAGAAGTTGTATTTTTATGCGTAGCATTCTAGTACAGTGAAAGGCGTAATAAACACAGAACTAACAGTACGATGTTTACTGTGACTCATAAGTGTGTTTGATTTGGTTGTTATGGAAACCCAATTTTTGGTGTTATAAGCCCCGAGACTTACCACTGAACCACCAAAAAAAAATGGGGGTGGGGTGACAAATGTAGTTGAATAATATACATATATGTTTTTGAAATGGCCTTGTTCTAGGGATTTTTACGTGGAACTTTTTATTATAAAAGATTTTTACAATGAGCTCCGACGAAAATGCTCCCCAGTGGCACAGCAAGTGTGTCTGCAAACTTTCAACGCTAGAAACCGGGTTTCGATACCCGTGATGGGCAGGACACAGATAGTCCATTGTGTAGCTTTGTGCTTAATTCCAAACAAACCGACGAAAATATTTCTTTGTGTGGATAACTGTAAATGTAAATCGTGTAAGATTTAGAAAGTACTTTAGCGCCTATGGCGCAAAACTGAGAAAGATAGTGTTCATTTGAAGCATTATGGGTAGTGTCTATTACATGGATAAGCGTCAAGTGTACTGGAAAACGAGGGGCTCATATTTGGTTAATCACTACCGAGGGCTTGGCCTGTGGCTTTAACATACTTTAAGTACTATAAAAAATAACTACACGACATGAAACATTTTAAAAAAATCTACAAACTGTGATATTTGTTGAAAGTCAAGAAATGACAGAAGACGTTAAATGTGGCAAAAGGTTGTCACTGTCATCTAAAAATCATATAAAACGAGTCGTTGTCACTCGTCTTTGCAGTGCGAGGGTTGGATTTGTATCCGAACTTTGGATTTCGGAGTATGTAATCCGGGTTCGAATCTGTGCGATACTTCATAGACTGTCTTGCCTAACCCTCTGACCAGTAGTTTAAAATTAGAAAATACAAAATAATACTTTGTTGTCCAGTTCGATACAAAAATATTTACCAGCTGTGTCTTATAATCTGGTGTGTTTATAACCGTTTAACTCATTAGGTCTCAACTTACAATTTTAATACAGCGTACTTGGTCGTTAGTAGAGGATGATCGGTAATGACACAATTTGTTTAGACTAGCCTTCCTAAACTTCAGTAATTTCTGGATAATATACTCTATCTGTTACTAATACAAAGGGTCAGTAATTTCCGGATAATATACATTATCTGTTACTAATACATAGGGCCAGTAATTTCCGGATAATATACTCTATCTGTTACTAATATAAAAATCAGTAATTTCCGGATAATATACATTATCTGTTACTAATGTAACGTGGAGCTAATCAATACGATAAAGTACGCGGATGATCAAAATACGTTATGTTATTTACTGTAATTGGGTTGACAACACCTAAATTATTCATTTATAAATATATATATGCATTTGTCTCTATTGAATAATAAGTATCAGACCATGGTCCCCGTTCCTAGTGGTCCAGCGGTAAATCTGAAAGCTTAAAACGTCAAAAACAAAAACACAAAACGGGTTTCGATACCCATGGTTAGCACAGAATAGATAGTTTATTGTGTAGCTTTTCGCTTAACAACCAACAAATAAACGAAAATCAACAATGGCTAATTGAATAGTGCAACCTCTAGGTATATCAGCTCTCACCAGCCCACATCCATTACTTATAAAGACTGTCTTTTATGGGTAACAACTCAGTTGTTTTCTTACTCACAAAGAAGGAGATGGGGAGGAGGGCGTGGTGATTAGGCCACTTGATTCGCAATCTGCAAGTCGCAGGTTCGAACATGTTCGTCCTTTAAGCCATGAGGGCGTTATAATGTAACGGTCAGTTCCACTATTTATTGGTGAAATACTAGCCCAGGAGTTGGCGATGGTTGGTGTTGACTGCCTGCCTTCTCTCTCTCTCTCTCTTGTGGCCCTCCCAGTGGCACAGCGGAATGTCTGCGGGTTTACAACGCTAGAATCCGGGTTTCGATACCAGTTGTGGGCAGATTACAGATAGCCCATTGTGCAACCTTCTGTTTAATTATAAACAAACAAACAATCTCTCTCTAGTCTATCACTTCTAAATTAGGGACGTCTAGCGCAGATAGCCCTCGAGTAGCCTTGCACGAAATTCAAAGCACTCCAATTGAATTTGATTTGTTATCCGGCGTGTTTCACATTTCTGTTGTTACAACTGCAATATGAAAAAAAAAAAAAAAAAACACGAGCGCCAAATTTAGCTGCAAATCTAGATACTCGGAAAAAGCTTTCCCTAAGAAAGATTACGTGGTTGTTTGTGTGTATATATATGTATGTGTATTTTACGTTTCAAATTTGATATCTTTCACCCATTTTATATTTTTTGTAAACGAATTTAATTTAAAGATCAGTACAATACAGCATACGACTTCTGGATTTTGTTTGTTAAGCAAAAAGCTAAAACTGGGTTATCTGTGCTCTGCCCATTTACCACAGAGCCACCAGGGTGCGAGCTTCTGGGGGGTCTTTCATGTTTTCAGTTGATATAACTTATATGGGATGTACAATAGCTACATCTCTATCTGTAAAAATGCCATTATAATTTCCTCGTGGAAAATCGAAACAACGCGTATTTCCATTGTTGCAAATATTTCCGGCGAATGTGTTCGTGTTACTTAAACATTAATATTACATCTTCAAAATATTCGAGATCCTCTGTCTTCTCGCACCGAACTTAAATTGTCGAGATAAAAGTCATTAACGATATATGACATCATTGTTCAGCGACAGATACTGTTTGTCTTTGTTTATCACGCTTTTATCCTTAGGATGTGTCATCGCAGGTGTCGACATATGTTAAATATTATACCGGGACCAATAATTAATTACTCAATATCTAAAGTTCGATTTCTTTTTAATTACAAGGCAGTCCTTAACATGAAAATGTAAATGAATTATGCTGTTATATGCTTTCGACCAAAAAAGGTAGAGTATTAAACGCTTAAATTATCGACACCGCTCCTGTTAAGATACATCTACAACATATTATTTTTGACATTTATGTAGAGTGATATTGCAACAACTATTGGTTCAAAATGTAATAGGCTGATACTGCAACGACAACCGTCAAACATAAGCAAATTTAACGATTTAACATGTAGTAGAGTGGTACTTACACCTGTAATAGTGATTATCAAACATAAGAATATACATACATTTGGTGGACAGTGGCCATGTTCTTTTTTTACAAGAGTATATCACCAAAAGCGGAGTTGACATAAATTTGGTGGACACTGGCCATATTCATTTTTTACAAGAGTAGACCACAAAAGCGGAGTTGACATAAATTTGGTGGACAGTGGCCATGTTCATTTTTTACAAGAATAGACCACCAAAGCGGAGTTGACATAAACTTGGTGGACAGTGGCCATGTTAATTTTTTACAAGAGTAGACCACCAAAGCGGATTTTACATAAATTTGGTGGACAGTGGCCATGTTCACTTTTTACAATAGTAGACCACCAAAACGGAGTTGACATAAATTTGGTGGACCAGTGTTATTTACAAGATTAGATTATCAAATCGTAGTTCACTGAAATTTGAACTTGCTTCCGTAGTTTCTGAACAAGAGTAGCTCGTGAAAGCAGAACTGACAGAAAGTTTCTAGGTACCTGCCACGTTACATCTACAAATGAAAATCGCCAAAGTACAATTGACAGAAATTTGTAGACAACCAGCATATTTTATTTACAAGTATAGATCTCCAAAACGGAGATAATTTACTGATATCTAGTGGATCGTTTTACTTATAATAGTGAGATTTTTTTAGCATCATCGAAGATCGGGTCTAATTTACTCTCTGAAAAAACAAATTCCTTTGTTTATCGATAGTCATATCGGTTTTCTATACTGATGAGACCTATTGTTGTGTACCGTATGAAAGACGTATTCAAACAGTAACAACAAAAGAGTGTTTGGATTTATCGAAAATTTCTAAACGAAATTGAAGCTATTTTCCCCTTTTCTGAGGACATTGATAGATAGATCACCACGCTAAAATCGATCATAATGAAAGCCACATATAGGCGCAAGAGCAGAAGGAGATCAATACGAGCGTTTACATTTCCCGAGGCTGTCTTAATAAATAAAAATAAACATTCCTATTCTTGTAAACTATATTTTCAATGTTTTAATCAGGATTTTAGCTAGAGGGCGCTTGACGTTAAGGTCAAGTAAGTTTGCAGGAGTAACTTTGGAATATTCTAGACTTGACATCAAATTTTCTAGCACATTCGAGGGTAGCTTATAAATACAAGATAGTTGGGAAGATTGTAGAAATGTTTAAAGTTAGTTTAGAAGATAATGATTTGATTCTAGCCTGTGGAGTGGATCAGTCAGTGTAATTTTGTTTTTAGTTGAATATTTGGATGTGTCATCTTTACATTAGTGTAGTGCAGTGGTCATTTGTAAATGTGGCCCAAAAATTACCACAGTGTTCAAGCTCGTAAAAGTGTTAAAGGAGGAAATAAAATAGACGTTGAATTGTTTTCATTAGATAATTTTAAAGAACCCATTAACGAAAGAGCAATATTACAAAACAGCTGTCAGAAGTGGTATTATCGTGATGAAAATAAAGTAGAACTGACTAAACTTCAACTTTCATTGAAGAAGACAAAAAAAGAATATGATAAGAAATTAAATAAAGGTCATGAAAACAAGGGTAAAGACCTGCTAGACACAACAAAACTATGGAAAGAAGAACAAACAGAAAGATATAGAACCTTTAAAAAAGAACAAGAAGAAAGGGACAGAAAATTAAACGTAGAGCAAGAAGAACATGGCAGGAACTTAAGAGAGGGGGTTAAAATAGGGACATATTATTTACAGAAGAATTAAAATGAAAAATAAGTCCAACTGGAGACAAATATAGATGAAGTTATTGGAGGTGTAGAGAGAAATTACAACAGCGAGTTTGAATAAATGCAGAAGGACGTCAAAGAAGTAGAGACAGGTTGTAATGACAGAATTGGCGAAGTAAAGAAAGACATCATTGAGGTAGAAAAGAACATCAATAACAGAATAAATCACCTGGAAAATTAATTATTAAATACAAAGATTAAACCAGCCACCCCACTTTCTGCATTGGCTCAAATCTTTCAGCCTGGAATGCCATCTGTTACAAAATATGGAAGAGGAGAACTTATTTGGCCCACACCAATTACCTCTACTGCTGTACTCTCTGCTACTGATGGACCTTTCTGGACTACTCCAGCCATAACACTACCAAATCTAGGTCCGAAATGTAGCAGGCCAGTTTAATATCCACCAACTGAGAAACCAACAGACAATGATGGGAAGGTACTATGGGAGTCATACCAGACTCAGTTTGAAATCATTTCCACAAAGAATGTGTGGAATAATGAACTACAAACTACTCATCTTGCTGTCCATTTAAACAAACTTTGATAACATTAAGTATCATTCCAATGGAGAGCAGTAACAACTATCAGGCATTGGTAGCTGCTTTGTCCAATATGTTCAATGTTGCACCAGAAAAAAAGTATTCAGAGCAAAGTTCTAGAACAAGGTACAAAGGAAAAAGGGGCCTTAGTCAAACACGAAGAAAATTTGGAAAGGCTTCTCCAATTATCTTACCAGGATGCTCCTCGTGAAATGATAGATTTAATGGCACATTACCAGTTTATAAACATCACAGTATAGGATGACGTTAGGACTAGGCTTAAGCAAAGTAGGTATACATCCGTGAAGGAAACTCTGCTGTAGTTAATGGAACTGGAAGTCATCAAGGTTGCAGATAAACAACTAAAAACACCATCTTGAATCCATGGAATCGTCAGATCGAGAAAATATTAAAACATCAACTCACAATAACAATAGTTTAGAAGAATTAAAAAGGATTAGTTAAACAATTAGTTACACAGAATAGAAAGAATAAACCACCACAAGACAGTAAATGTTTTAAGTGTAACTTGAAAGGAATATTGCCAGGAAATGTAGACAAAAGTTTGTAGGAAACAAGAATGTTTCCCAAATGATACCAGAAAGAGGGTATTGTTTTAGATGTAGAAAACCTAACCATCAAAACTGAGATTGTGAGGAATCAACAGCTGTTAAGACACCAATGAGACAATACCCCAAGAATGAGTCTTCTAATCCAACCAGAGTGAAGAAACAACAAAATGTTAACCAGACACTAGGATACAAAAATTAGCTCGATTCATGGAACAAAGTTCAGCTAAGAATACCCCATCTGCCTCAAATGAGATAGGAAATTCATTGTTTAAGGACATCAGTCTACGTGTCCACTAGTTTATTCATGAGATTCCTTATGGTATGTTGATCAACACTTATTCTACAGCTACAATAGTTCGATCCTATTTGATAATGAAAAGCGGAAATTGACTCTAGGAAATTTCTTTAGGCCTCATAATGTGTTAATAATTAACACGAAAAATGAGTTATTTAGGCCTCATGATGTGTAAATAATGAACATGGAAAATGAGTGCAAATTCGAAACCGATTTCATGCAGAGACATTTATGTGAGGCTAGGCTATCTTCAAATGATAATTAATACACCAGACGTCGACCTTTCCTTGACAAAAAGGAGAGTGGTCATTGTACCATCAAGAAGTGTAATACTCATAACAAGAGGTATTGTACAATTCAAAAAGAGATGGCGAAGTTTTACAACCCAGAAGGCCCGATAACAAGAAACTCCAGGAGTACAACTTTAACATTGAGCATCACCATGAACAGAACCGTTGAAATCCCGAAATGTCACGTGTTCTTGAAGAGAGTAAACACTGTGAGAACAAGTACAGGATAGAAAAGACTACCAACTTAAAGTACAGCAAAGAGAAGTCCAAGATTTGGCATCCAAAAGCGATTACTAAAAACTTATTTATTTCAACATTCAACTGGAATTTGCTCAAGCAAAAGATACACGTTTAAAACTAATTATTCAGTGACTCAAGAACATCGTAGAAAGATCCTCCTGGCAAACAGACACAGTAGGATTCCTTATGTTTAGAAAGGTATTACTAACCACAATAATGTAAAATATTACCCAGAAGTGAAAGAACTAAACACACACAAAAAGTGGCATTTTCTGTCACGTCGTGACAACGATATGAGTACCTCTCTAAATCTTCATCTTACGTTGTTAATACACAGTACTCTTATTTTTTTACTGAGTACCCTCTTGAATCTGCACGTGACATAATTGATACACAATACTGTTACTCTTCTTAGTTGACTCTCTAAACATAAGTCAGTTGCCATTGGCAATCATATTTTGTGTATTTCCTCTACTACTTTATGTTCTAAAAACACAAACCTGTGGCTAGAATAAATAAATATAAATGCTAACAGTCAGTGGAACTTGTTTGACGATAGCATTTCACTTGAATGATTTCTGAAACGTAGATCTAATCATCTGTCAACGATAATTGACCAAAATCTTTAAATAATACAAAATTTCACCTATGCATATAAGAATTATTAAATGGAAAAAGGAAACCCGTATGTAGAGGATTTAAAACCTAAGTATCCAGATTTCATACATGGGTGTTTGTAGAGTTTTATAAAACACATTTATTAAACACTTAACGAAATAATTGATTCTTAAAGAGAGTTCACAATTATCCCTTTTTATATTTTAAAATATATAAAAAAACAGTAAGTTATAAACGTCACGTCATTAATGATCCTTACAATTATATTTATAGCTGAATTTCAGAAACGACGACATATTTCATTAGCAGTAAACATCAATGATTTACTTTGTCAAATGTTTCACACGAACTCCTCTGAATGAGATCGCTTAAAAGAATTATTTAGAGTCGTTAAATCTCTTACGTAGTTCAAATGACCTTTATTTAATAAAGGTCATTATATCTTGATGTTCTTCTAAGGAACGAAAGAAAAGAGTATATAAATTAGATATGTATATTCAGTGATTTATGAAATTTCAATAGTACAACTTTCTGAATGTAGGGGCTTACGACACATTTGAGTGTTGAAATAAATAATTGTTCGCCAGAAAGCAAAATCAAAACATTATCTCAGACTTGATTTTAAGAAAATCTATAAATATTTGAAGGTACGCTAAAATCATGCTAAGTTTATCTTTTGTGCTCGTTAAAGCTGAAACAACTTACTTCAACAAATGCTCGCAACAACAACAAAAACATTCAAAATGCAGAAGACATTTTTCATTTTAAGAAACCAATTTCTCTGTAACACATCTGGACTGGAATAAAATGATTTCTCAGTAAGCCAGTTGCTAAATATTTTACGTGTTAGATACGCAAAAGATTATTATTTTTTAATGTAATTATCCTGTTTTACAGAATGAAGGAATAAACTTGGAGTAAAGCAGGAATCTATCCTAGTTTGATACTTTAATTATTTATTTTTTAATAATAAGAATCATGTTACATTACTGACTTTTTGGAACAAAATTTACTAAATAGAATATCAAAGAAAACTGTTTTATTGGATATACAGAGACATTATATGCACTGAAAAATAAAATAAAGTTAAAACATGTGTGCAAAACCAAACAACCTCGGATATTGTAGATTGTTCTTGTTACACTAGGCCACTAGCATTAATTCTGTTTAAAAGATCGAATTTTGGCGGGAGAAGTTTCCGAGAGAGGTCTCTTCTTTGCGCCTGCGTTCTAGCGTGGGCTGTGTGTACAGACGCCATAATGTCATGCGAGGTGTATGTGATCAGTAAATATTAAAAAAAATAAATATTTTAAAATATAGTTTTGAAAATGTTTTCTGCCTTTCAGGAGCAGGTTTATGAAAGTCAGCTACGTACCTTGTAAGTATATTAATTTATTCTTTATTTCGTGATATTAGTATGCTTTGTTTATTCTCGATGTCAGTGATTTGCCGGTTTGTGTTCTGCCCATGCTTAAATATTTCCTGTCGTACATGTGACGTTCAACGTGTCGATTTATTTTCAAAACATAGATACGTGGGGAATCTAAACCCGGCTGTGACAGAGGAATTAATTATGGCTTTATTCGGACAGATTGGACCGGTCTCAGGTTGCAAGGTTATCAAAGAGGTAAGAATTCGTAAAACGATGTAATGGAAGTTTATCTTGTTTAGAAAAGAATATGAACGTTAGATATCATGAAACATACATGATACAATATCGTATATTGAATACGGTAATAGCAATTACGTCTTTTTTTCATTCAGGACCTATAAATATAATCGACACACATTATGTTTTTCAGACATAAAACAAAAATAGACAGCACTTATAAATGTTGTAAATGTCATTAAAAATAAAGATAACACTGTGGATGGTGATTATGTTTAGGTCAACTTTTCATGATTTTGCCTTTATAAACATATGGCAATTATACTTCACCTAAAAGAATTAATGTCAGCAGTAAATATTTAGAACTTTTATCTATAAATTTTAAGCTTAAACGTTATGTAACAAAATTTCTTTTGTTTCTCCTCTGTAAAACTTAGTGAAACATCAACACTACCTTCAAATTGTCAAAGCTTTTCAGACTGTTATATTATTGTTTAACATGCAGGTACTGTGTTAAGAGCCTTCTCTTTTCTACCTCGATCATTTCAAAATTCCTGAAAGTCTAATAAAGTTGGGCCTAAAAACTGTTCAGTGCTTATCTTATATTGAAAATTCAAGTTAGCATGCTATTGTTTTTTAATACTTGTAAGGTTATGTATTATGTTGGGTTTTCCCACAAGCTGTTAAGTTATGAAGGACTTTAACTAATTATTTAACATAAATTTGTTGTATAGCTTTATGGAAGTGATCATCTAACTGTTTTGTGTGAGCTTGGTTTAGTTTTATATTCAGATTAACCTTTTGTCATTTTTGAATAAGGTGATTTGTTGCTGTGGGTAAAATTACCCAAGCTACTTGTTTGATATGTACTGCTTTCCTTGATATATGTTAAGGAAAAAAATACTTATTGTGTAATCCATTTTTTGTTTCATCAGTGCTTTTGTTAAACTTAATAGGCATTAATAAACACAACCAATTAAGAACTCGATTAATCTGTATTTTTCATGTCTGCCTCGAGTGCTATTTCATAAATAGCCAATTAGGCTCGAGTAGATCATTAGCTGTTATATCAAGAGTTTTGCTCTTGTAATTTTCTTATCACTGATTAGTGGTTTTGGATTCACAATGCATTATAAAAAATATGTTGAATTATTTTATGGAACATGAGAGCAGAAGTGCTCATGTTTAATTGTCAGTAGTCATTGGAAGAGAAATGCTTACAACTCCCATTCGCCACAGTTTTTGTTATATATATATATATATGTACGCAAATGTACATACTGATTAGGATATCTTATACTTAACTTAGTAAATTGTGTGAAGGTATTATTAATAATAAAGAAAACTGATTTTATACTTAAAAAAAAACCTGTTTCCTTTCCTATAAGGAACTGGAATGTGGTGAAACCTGATAGTTTCTGTAAGGAACATAATTAAAAAACCTGTTTCCTTTCCTATAAGAAACTGGTGTGTGATAAAGCCTGGTAGTTTCTTTAAGGAACATAACTAAAAAAACTGTTTTCTTTTTTTTATAAGAAACTGGAATTTGATAAAGCCTGGTAGTTTCTGTATGGAACATAATGAAACACCAGTTTCCTTTCCTATAAGAAACTGGAATTTTATAAAGCCTGGTAGTTTCTGTAAGGAACATAATTGATCAGTATGTTTCATCACACTAAAATAATAACTGCTTTGGTCAGAATGTTATAAATTTAGATGGTAGAGATTGTGAAGAGTAACTTTACACATCAGCGTGATTCCCCAACAAGAAGCTCCTTCATGAATAAATAATGTGAATTGATTTTGAATATTCAAGAAAAGTTTTAAAATGAATTCTGTCAGTAAAATTAAATGACCTTTTTAACTCATGACTAATACCATTACTTAAAGAATTTCTTAACCTATGATTTTTTTTGGATGGATGAGGGAAAAAAAGAATAACAATACGTTGACTTGCATAACAATGAAGAAACATAAGGTTATTCGGTCAGTTGAGGTTACCCGTTCATCTACTGAAACAACGAAGAACACTAAGTGTATAAAAGTGTGTATGTGCGTATATAATGGTATGTATGTACGTGTATAAGGAAATAGTTCTAATGCTATTGAATACATTAATTGTAAATGAATGATTTATTTAAACAGCACTATAAAACAATAAAGATGAAATTAATACAAATCAGAAACATTACAAAGAGACTTAAAAATCAAAATCTTTCTATTACCAATCCTTGTTGTCATCATTGAAACTTATAATGGATAATGTTTGTAACCATAGCATCCAAATGCATCTGGGATATTCCATGGATCAGACAAGATCCAGATGCTGATGTCAAACTCGCCAGCAACTACGGAGAACCGGTTGGGAGTTGAGTGCTTGAACCCAGAATTTTCTCAAATCCCACTGGTTTTTGCTGTCTGCAGTCTGTTGTTGGAAGACAGTTACCCTAAATATTTAGATACAACCTTATAGTAGAAATAAACCACCCTATATTTCTACAAGACTTTCAACCTCCACCCTTTTATTTAATAATTATAAAATAATGTTAAACAGAACTATAAACCCTTACCTTAATAGTTCTCAACCCACCTTGCCTTGAAAATATGTTTGAGTATAAACTGGGTGAGCTGAGACAAGCCCAGCTACCTGAAGTTGATCTTTCTGCCCTGGTATACAGAATCTTTATAACCATTATTTTTCAATTTATTTATGAATAATTGAATATTATCCATAAAATAATTACCATTGTTACAAATTGTTAAAGATCTTTTAAAAGAAATTTTGAAGAGAAATGGAGGATAGGTAAGGATTTTAGTTGTGTTTAACATCAATTTGTACTTATTAAATAAAAAGGTGTCTTGTAGAAACATAGGGTGGTCTATTTCTACTATGACAATATTTTTGCCTTTTTGTACACCTTATGAAAAGGGTGGAGGTTGAGAGTTTTCCATTGTAGAAAATTTAGGGTGGTTTATTTCTAATTTAAGGTTGTATCTACAACTGGCTGCAGACAGCGAAAGGCAGTAGGAGTTGAGATGCTGGATAGTATGGCATAAGCATCTGGGTCTTGTCTGATAGATGGAATGTTCCCAAAGCATTTGGTTGCTATGGTCACATACGTTATCCGTTATTAGTTGTAATGATGACAACAAGAACTGGAAGTGGAAAAATTAATTTTAATTTTTGAGTTTCTTTGTAATGTTTTTGATTTTTAGATAAACATATGTATATATTTGTGTGTGTGTATGTTGCTTTATTTATTGCACGTTTGATACATAAAAAGTTTGAAAGTATTTAAGTTATTTTATGTATAATGATGGAAACCTCAAAAATTAAAAAATGTACGGTACCTATACTGATGTTACTCTTGTTCATTTATTTAAAAATGTTGGACTTTTCAATAAAAATAATATTTTTAGTTTTGATTCAAGACTATGAAATTGTGATACAAGAATTAAAAATAGAAAAAATAAAACTGAAAAATTATTAACAAATTTGCTAACATATAGAGTAATAGTATGATATGTTTATGAATGCAATGTGAAACATGTTACATTTTTTTTTCTGCACTCGTGTATACCAAATGAGACTAGTGTACTGAACAAGTGACCAACCACATGTCGAACTGGGGCGATCCATCCATTTTATTAAAAGCATTTAACAAAGTGTCGCGTAAAAGGCTTTTTAAAGAAGTTATCTTCTCTTATTGGATAGAAAAATGGCTGGATGTAAAACAGCAGAGTTGATATAAATTGAGTTTGGTCAAACTTGATTAATGTCGAATGTCGGGTTATCTCAAAGGTTCGTGGCTAGGGCCTTTTCTCTGTTTAATTGACATTAATAAAGGAATGGTTAACAAGTTGCTTAAATTTGCCGATGATATTACGGCTTGGGTTTTGCTGGCTATGAAAGCGATGTCTACTGCTTTACGAAAGGATTTGAATTACTTGGTGAGTTTGACAAATAAATGGTAATGGTAAGTTGGCTTTTAATTATCATAAATGCCAGGTAATGCATGTAACTTATCATAATTTAAATCGATAGCATCAACGTATCATAATTTTTCATATTAATGATGAGAATGGTAGGACTATTTAAAGTAAAGACAGCTTTATTTTTCTAAGGGGGGTGGTTGGCCTTTTGAATGGATGTGATGGATCCAGTAAATTTAAGTAAAGACATGACAAATATGTAAATTCTGGATTTAATTTTTTTTTAAATTTACTTTGGTGGATGGCACAGTTTAGAAGGATTAAATCTTTTGTTGTCCTTAAATCTTATGCTATAATGTGCAGTTTGAAACTTTGGTACGAGATAATACATGTACTCACATATTGTCTGTTTTTTCCAGTAGAAAACTTGATAGTCTTACTCAGGTTTTATAGATCCGTGCATTAGAAGAATTATTTCTGTATAGTTGAGAACTGTTTGATGAAATATTTATAATTTATTATTTAAAAAAAACACTGCACACATTCTGATCTTGTGTATTTGGGAAGTGACACATATGGGCTATGGAATTTTGTGATTAACTGGAGAAAAAATGTTGGATCAACTTTAAGATGATGTATCTATCTGGATTATCAACTTTAATTTTAGGTGTTTTGTATACGACTTCAGATATAAAAATTCCAGTAAGTACTTCATCTTATATATTGTTTCTAGTTTTGTACGAATTATGTCTTTGTGACAGCTCACAAACATCATTATATTTTGGTAATTCTAATGTTTGTTTGCAATTAGAACTTAACTAACACATTTATATGTGAATATGATGTTTCAACAAATAGAACTTAACTAACACATTTATAAGTGAATATGATGTTACAACAATTAGAATTAACTAACACATTTATAAGTGAATATGATGTTTCAACAAATAGAACTTAACTAACACATTTATATGTGAATATGATGTTTCAGGAAATAGAACTTAACTAACACATTTATATTGTGAATATGATGTTTCAGGAAATAGAACTTAACTAACACATTTATATGTGAATGTGATGTTTCAGGAAATAGAACTTAACTAACACATTCATAAGTGAATGTGATGTTTCAACAAATAGAACTTACACATTTATATGTGAATATGATGTTTCAACAAATAGAACTTACACATTTATATGTGAATATGATGTTTCAACAAATAGAACTTAACTTACACATTTATATGTGAATATGATGTTTCAACAAATAGAACTTAACTAACACATTTATAAGTGAATATGATGTTTCAGGAAATAGAACTTAACTAACACATTTATAAGTGAATATGATGTTTCAGGAAATAGAACTTAACTAACACATTTATATGTGAATATGATGTTTCAGGAAATAGAACTTAACTAACACATTTATAAGTGAATATGATGTTTCAGGAAATAGAACTTAACTTACACATTTATAAGTGAATATGATGTTT
>NW_013668569.1:43249-45123 GCF_000517525.1 Limulus polyphemus
CAACAAATAGAACTTAACTTACACATTTATAAGTGAATATGATGTTTCAACAAATAGAACTTAACTTGCACATTTATAAGTGAATATGATGTTTAATTTTTTGTTTTAAGTAAATAATACTGAAGGTGATTATGTTAGAACAAAAACAGTTTTTCCTGCAAAAATTTGAACACCTTTTGAATATTGGAGAGTATCATGAAGTATTTTTGTACATTACATGAAGATGCCAAGTGAACACTGGTGAAACCATTGTATTAATGTACATCTCTTCTTTGTCAGTATTTGATTAGTGTGTGTTAATTCTGTCTACGATAACTCTCACAGTCAAAATCATTGAGTATAGAAGACAATATTCATTGCTGTTGAATTTTGATTCATTTACAGCATGAAATTGATGAAGACATTATAGAATAAAAACAATGGCTTACTTACAAAGCGCACACTCGAATAATAACTGTTGTATTTATTTCAGAAAATTTAAGTTTCCATAAACTATCAATCCACAGTGGCACAGCTGTATGTCTGTGGACTTACACCGCTAGAAACCGGGTTTCGATACCCGTGGTTGGCAGAGCACAGGTAGTCCTTTGTGTAGCTTTGTGCTTAATTACAAAAACACATTCTCAACTTATAGTATTAATGGTTCTCATATTTTCCCATTTATTGAACTAAATGTCAAGGGATTTTACAAATAATCATTACAGTTATTTTCACAAATCTGGCGTATTTGAATGAATATAGTTTTATACATCATAAAAATTACTTGAAAGGAGAGGATAATAACGATGTTATGCAACATGAAATCCAACGGAATTCACACCATCTCTCCACGAGTTTTAAAAAAAAGTCCTTGTAATATTATTTAACCTGAAGGCTAATCATCACGATATAAGTAATCCTGGAATGTTGCCTGGTGCAGTACAGTAAACAATGATATCTAATCTGAAGGCTAATCATCAGGATATAAATAATCCTGGAATGTTGCCTGGCACAGTACAGTAAACAATGATATCTAATCTGAAGGCTAATCATCAGGATATAAATAATCCTGGAATGTTGCCTGGTGCAGTACAGTAAGCAATGATATCGAGAGTATGTAAGGTAGGTTTTAATCAACGACTTTAAATAGGCGTGTTTGTTGGGTTTGTTTACATCAGAGCCAAGTCACGTTGGACTATCTGATGTGTCCACCGCGGAGAATCGAATCCCGGATTTTAGTGTTGTAAGTTCGTAAACCCACCACTGTCCTACCAAGGGACCTTTAAATAGGTTAACATGCCAATATTTTCAGGTTTTTTTTACTTTGTTTACAGCCATTTCTAGTTCAATTTTCTCGATTTTCACCGGCTATGAGTCTGCTACTAGACCCTAGATAAATTTCATTAATTTATGTCAGGGAAAATTGGATTTTCTGTAAGTGAAAATTAAACGATCTCATTTTCTTAAGAAGAAATAACAGTTTTATTTATGTGCTGTAGAATCTCATCACGTTCATATAATAACGTTATAACGGTCAGTTATAGGTGATATACGTGGATTATTAACGTACTCTCAACCGCACGCGGACAGTTCTTGGACTAGCGACGTTGTTGGAGGAGGAGGGGGGGGGCACTGGTTGACCCTGTGATGGTGTGATAGATTTCTGAGCTGGCAAGTCAGGTTCAAATCCATGCGATATCACTAAATATTTCCCTCATTTTGTGTTGTGAGTGTTTTATAAGAGTAACAGTCAATCCCTCAGGGTGAGCGGTAGAGTGCTGCTCACTAGCTAACCGCTACTGGTCAGTAGTTCAAATTTATGGACAGTGGTCTATATCTTTGCTGTGCGTTCAACATATATATAGTTAATATATATATATATATATATATATATA
>NW_013668569.1:46042-52862 GCF_000517525.1 Limulus polyphemus
ATATATATATATATCATGGGTGGGCAACCAAATTTTTCCTGACCATGGATGTGGCCAGTTGATCAAAGAAATGGCCACACTATTAATAAAACAGAAATTTTTCGCTAAATAAATTTATTTCAGGATTTTAATGACAGTCAAGGTCAATTATAAACACAACGCAAAAAAAACAAAAAAATTTTTTTTTTTTCAAAATTGCAAAAGCGTGAAATTTCAATGAAAGATTTGGCATTCTCTGACCAGCTAAATGGACTGACCACACAGGACCTTCATATACACGTTCTATGAATATTAATTGCTAATATAAATAATAATAGAAACATTGTTGCTTCACGTATGTGGTGATGAAAATCTAATACCTTTTATCAACGAAGAAATATGATATTTTAAATTGTGAGTTTAAGTGCCTGGTATTCCCTCACCACCACCACCACGTGTACACTGAGTAATTTTTTTTAACCTTCAAGTTTTGCATCTGCGTTTGATAGATGATGTAGATGATAAAAGGGACTTTTTCCCCCAATTTATTTATCGAAGAATTGGGAAAATTTTATGTGCTACCATTATTGCATAAAAAGTAAAATACCGAAAGCATACTTGAAGTGAGAAAGATTGGAATATCTTCGGTTACTAAACCCTTTTCAGACATGTCGCGTCGCCTTATCGTAGAAGGCAAAAGTGGGGTTGATGAACCGTTGAGTTATTTATTGGATATTGTTCTAAAACCTTTTATTGTGGAAACTTCTGTGAAATACAGTAAATATTTTGTAAATCAGTTACATAAAAAAAGATGGAACCAACTAATTTTTTAGCATCATTTGATGTTGTTTATACCCGAAGGTTTCAAATGGTTTTTGACTAAAATCAGTTGAAGTATATGAATGTACGAGATGTGACGCTTTGTGTTTCAGTGATTGTGAGACAGAGATAAGAAACATACAAAGATAGCTAAACATTTAATACCTCTATTTTATTCTTCTTTTTTTCAGAGAGATACATTATCATATTCAAAACTTCGTTTTTGATGCGCCAATAAGCACCATTAAAGCGTCAGATTTCATTATCTTCGTTCAAGTTATTCTAGAGGAACAAAATCGTTATAAGTTTATTTCGAAATTCGGTTAGTACTATAAATATGCAGGAGGGAAATGACGATCATACCTCCACGCAACGCTTTGCTGTAAACCAATTAGTTTCCACGAACTAATGGATAAAAATGACGATCATACCTCCACGCAACGCTTTGTCGTAAACTAATTTTAGTTTCCACGAAGTAATGGGGAAAAATGACGATCATACCTCCACGCAACGCTTTGCTGTAAACCAATTAGTTTCCATGAACTAATGGATAAAAATGACGATCATACCTCCACGCAACGCTTTGTCGTAAACTAAAAGTATAGAAGAAAGAGGCTTAACGAGAAGCCCTAGACATTTTTCCAACATACAACTCAAATGCAGTACGTATTTGTACATTAGTTCGTGGAAACTAATAGGTTTACAGCAAAGCGTTGCGTGGAGGTATGATCGTCATTTTTATCCATTAGTTCGTGGAAACTAACACGTTGGATATACTTTCTAATTGGGAGGAACCATTACTTAATGATGTCTTATGAGCTTAGAAGAAAATCGGCGAATTTTTTTTATGTTTAGGCCTAGAAATGTACAAGAACAAGTCAAAGTTGCAGCGGTCTCTTTGTTGTATAGTACATCTCAATCAATTACAGCTAATGTCACGGGATGGAAAGAGTTGTATTATAGCGCTCGTGGGTAGACGGTTTCGGTCTTATAGGGTGGGGGACTATAAAAGAGTTCGTTCAATTCAATTTTGGGAAACGTCGAAGCGGAACATCTGAGCTAATCACTAAAAGACTAAGTAAGACATCTCAAGTTATTTATCAGAATCTTTAGGCTTGTGTAACTACAATCCCGTATGGAGTGATCTTGACTATAGTGCACTTGCTTGCCACGTTTTTTTATTTATTAGGGATGCGCCTAGAGATACAAATACTTTTTTTTTCCATTTAATATTACGCTATGAAGACGTGTGATTGAAAAAAAAAACAATGTTGTTTTCATAGTATTTAATAATCTCATTTTCTTTTACTACCATTTTTAATCGCATTATCCAAAATAGAATGATGAAAACTTTGTCTCTTTCTCTGCCTTTAAGATCACATGAAGTAAATTTTAGAAAAAAAACAAACAACAACAACAAACTCATTTCAGATTACCAGCTCCAAAAATGGCCATTCGTTGGAAGTCTACACGAATGTTGTAAATGATATGATTGCATCTGTTGCCTGAGACGTTACAGTCTTGCTAATGATGCCCAGTCCTGACGAACTCCACCTAGTTTATGCCCTGCTGGTACAGATGAGAGAGCTTTCTTCTCCACTAAAGAAGGCAGGAAAGTCTCTTTTTTTTTAGTAGCATTTTTAAATTGAACCTGTTATTTCGCGATACATTTCAGCTTTTGCACCTCCACTTAGCATTACTCCTCGTATAAGTAGTAATCAGAATGACAATCACGCTTTGCATCAACGGAGACTGTTTTTGATTGTGCTACGAGAATACACTCGCCTTTCATGTATAATGTTATGCGATGTAACAAGATCCCTTTCTAACACTTCCTCAAGTTAGTCTTGCTCTCGCGTAAACGAGATTACAAAGGGAAAACTCGTGTATGCCTTTTATCTCTCTTTTCAACTGTAAGGACTTGTTAAAAATGAAATTTAGGGGTCAAATTCTAAGCTTGTTTATTTTAGGCTGATGGGTTTTCTTGTAAAAACGAACTGAATAGTCTTCTGATATTTGAGCGATTATTGATTATCGATAGAACGCTGTTTTTTCCACGTTTTTAAATACCTTTAGTTGACGGAAAAAAAACCCTTTTTTTCCAATGAATAAATATGAATATTGTTTTGGAGAAGATACTACAGATGGATCCAAATATAATAACTACACACAAACTGCACTAAATGTCACGCACCTATATATTTTAAGTATAATGTTATTGTTTCACTGCCAAGCCCCCCAATTGCTGAGCGGTGCGTCTGAGGGCTTATAACTCTAAAAATCGGGGTTTTATACCTGCGGTAGGTAGAGCACATATAGCTCATTGTGTAGTTTTATGTTTAACAACAACACGAAATTACCGCTAACTTTTATTATATATGGCCCAAAGTGGCTCAGCGGTAAGTCTGAAGGCTTATAACGCTAAAAAACGGGGTTCGATACCAACATTGAGTAGCATATTGTGTATCTTTGCGTTTAACGACGGACAAACATTTATTGTATAGGATGTGTAGACATTTAATAATTGTTATTGACTTATTTTTGTTATTATTATGTTTACAAAAAATTAGAAGCCAGTCTGGTGTCATTGTTGATAATTTGAGCTTTGGAAATAAAATGACATAGCCGTTAAAACAGTTAGCCAGGATCACACTTTGTATATGACAAAACAAACTGTAAACTGACATAAGTTTTTTTTTTGAAATCCAAATAAATGCCAACCAGTTGTTCAGTGGAAATACATGGACGTGTAGTTATACAACTAAACCATGTTTCTGTAAAAATGTATACTTCATATTCTTTAAGCGTCGTTTTTATAAAACCACCTGTTCTGTAAAAATGTTACCTCTTTTCCCCAACATTTACACATAGAAGTATTGCTTTATCATGACGCATGCGCTGTTGAAACTATAGTGCATATATCAGCTTCAGGCAGTGAAGAAAAGTTTGGTTATTCGGTTGCTCGCTTTAACCACAGGTCGAAAAAACAATTTGTATCAATAATATATATGTATATTTATATTCGTAAACAAAGGCCAATGAATTTACTACTGACTTTATTTTTATACTAGAGGTATCAGCTTTTGTTTATTTTTGGATATGTTCCTACCTTATATATATATATATCCCGCTTTCTCACAAATGAAAACTGGTTTCGAACAAGAGTATTGGATGGTAATTCAGAGATGACTCTTCATTCTTCATCCTGAAATATTTCACTGCGGATTGTAAAAAGTTGTAAATTGATTAAATTAAGTACACGATCGTGTTGGCTGCAATTTTGACCTGTTGCCGTTTTGTGTTCGTGTACATTTTGCTGTAGTCTTCAGATACACGTGTATTTCTTGGCTGCATATCAATACATTAAATTGTCAGTCTTCTGCATTATTCTTACGAAAGAATATATAATACTGTTTTATATATTATTCCCCGTGTATGTAGACAAAACGTGTTTTCTTTTACGTGATATTGGTAACTAAAAAAACGAGGGAATCCTCAATGGCCGCTGCACTTGAAATTCTATTAGGCAGGATTAGAGTAAATTAATCTACGAGACTTTTTCCCCTTTTTATAAGCCATATTTCTTTGCGCCAGCAATACTAAGTGTGGGACGCGCGTACACCCGATTCAGTTTTATTACAGATCAGGATCTCTACCAGCCTACCCTCAAATTGAAATTATTTTAGGCAGGATTAAATTAATTTAATCTATGAGAACTTGGGCGTGGTCAAATACGTCAATCAAAAGGGTTTGACCTCCCGAGTCCAAACCTGCAATTAGATCTCAAATCGGTCAAGAGATGACGGAGGTATGAGCTAAAAGTTTGTTCTTGAAAAAAAGAACAAAAAATACTCAGAGCCGTTCTATGAGTCGCTATGCCCCGGCTAAAAATCTTAATTTAATCTGGTTAAACATTTTTATTACAAGTAGAGGGAGTTCCGAGTTCAGTCAGTGTGGTGTTATAAACTGATTGGTTTTGATGTTAAAAGTATAGTTTCTTCAAATACTTGTTGAACAAACTGCAAACCCTCTGTATTTTACATGTAAAAAGTTTATTTTCCTCCAACGTAAAAAGGAAACATGAAATAGTTTCACCCCCCCCCCATAAACTTACTTGAACTTTGAGGGCTGGGTGTGACCTGTGGGTAGCGTGTCCGGACTGTGAATCTGATGATTCATTATTCGCAGCTCATTGCTGCAGGAATGAACTTTTCAATTAAGGCCGTGAGTACACATTACGAGTGTACCCCAAACTCCAGGAGCTATTGACTAACCACCTTCCTTCTAGTCCAGACAAATATTTTCGGATCTAGGAGCCAGCCCCAAAACTCAGGAACCAGGTGTGTCTAACCTAACTTCACTACTGCTTGTACCGGGAAATGGGAGCTACATATTTATTTACTTTCATAACAACAAGTGCATGCTAACAATCACGTGGTATCAACAACCACTTGATAGTATTGCCTGAACTAATTGCCTTTGGTCCCGTATGAGTCTAAACGCGCGCACTGGTTGGTTGAATTGAAAGAAAGAAGAATAAAAAAAAAAATGGCGCGAAATTAATAACTTGTTGTGCACCCGCAGCACTTCATTCCCGAAAAACCATGAAGTTCTGAATCCGCCATTAAAATCCTAAAAACAAAGTTCGATTTAGGACTTAAAGAAGACGAAAATAGTTCTGGACTTCGAAGAGTCCAGAACTGTGCTAGATTCGAGTTCTATTTGGCACATCCCTGAATAAAATAGGAGAAAATACTAGTCGGCAAGAGGAAAGTTTTAGTCGCCATGGCAACGTGGCGCCCGAGACTTGTCGAGGCCTGTTCTAGTCTGTCAGTTCAAAACTAGTAAGTGGTATGCGCAGATAGCCATTTGTGTAGCTTTGGGCAAAAAAAAAATATAAAACAAATGATTTTTATATTCGTCTATAGTAATTACATTCACCTTAATATTATCGTTATTGTGTTTACATGATATAAGACCTTCAAAGATTAGTAGCGATTCTAATATACATTCCAAATACGTTCGGCAATGTTACAGAAAGGCTTCTGTAAAATTTTATTAAATTTTGAACACAAGTAAGCCATCTTGAGTTACGATCTAAAAGGTTGGTCTTGCCATCAGTTACAGCTGTTTCAGCAGTGATCTGAATAAATGAAAAGGAAATTTCACAAAACATACTCAAGAAAATGAAAGGAAAACTTCTTCTAGACCTTAAAATAAGATTATTTTCCTCAGGTTTTTGATGTAATTTCTTGCTGGAAATGATTTTACGTCTGTGATGGCCGAAAGATCACCGGAAGGGTAGCAATTTACCACAGGAAATTACGCTAGACTTTATAGCTCCAGTAAAACACATGAATATATTGTTGTTCAGGGCGCTGCATTGTAAAGGAGAGGGGGGGGGGGAATATGTACATAATTTCGATTTTATGTTCTTTATGTATTTTACTGCATATTGGACCAAGAACAAACTAAACGATTGGAAATATAGGTAAGCTAGTTTAAGGACTGCTGTTGGATTTTAACTGTTGAAAAATTTTGTGTGACGTATTTATCAGATCCACTCGTCACGGTGTAGACGACGTAGATTTTTTGTTGTCAGGTGTAATTTACTGATGGTTTTAACTCCACAAATTTAACACTAATATCCTCGTGCTTACTGGCGGGAAGAAAAAGACATTCACATGTTTCCCGGGTGCAACGTGGTTGTGACTTGGTATGTTAATGTATTTTATTATTTGTTTTTTGTTCTTTTTTATCAATAGGCCTCAGTTTTTTAAGGGGAAAACTGACTCATTTACGTTCTGTTATTCTTATATTTAAATTTTGACTTCGAGAGTGAGGGACTGTATTTTTATTGTTGGTAAATACAAAGTTACACAATGGGCTATCTGCATTCTGTTTACCACAGGCCCGCATGGCCAGGTGATTTGGGTGCTTGACTCGCAATCTAAGGGTCACGGGTTTGAATCCCCGTTCCATCAAACATGCTCGCTCTTTCAGCCGTGGGAGCGTTATAATG
>NW_013668569.1:52872-54033 GCF_000517525.1 Limulus polyphemus
AAGAGTAGCCCAAGAGTTGGCAGTGGGTGGTGATGACTAGCTATCATCCCTCTAGTCTTTCACTGCTAGGGACAGCTAGCGCAGATAGCCCTCTCGTAGCTTTGCTCGTAATTCAAACCAAACCAAACTGTCTACCGCGGGGATTCGAATCTTTCGGAACATTTCGATGAAAGTAAGATGAATTATAACTCCAATTGTATTATTCTAAAACATTGTATATATTTATTTATTTCAAATCCTTTTTAAGGCTCAATGAATCGAGTAAGTGATATAAAGAGGCACGAGCTTAAGACTGAATTTTCATCTCGGTAAGTAGCGGTTTCGTAACAATTATAGAGTTGGTAAAAGAGTAGCCCAAGAGTTGGCGGTGGCTGGTGATGACTAGCTGCCTTCCCTCTAGTCTTACACTGCTAAATTAGGGACGGCTAGCGCAGATAGTCCTCGTGTAGCTTTGCGCGAAATTCAAAAACAGACAACAATTATAGAATATCAACATACGAAGAAATAAGAGTAACTATTATTGAATGAAGTAAATAATTTAATAAAAATTGATAATAGCTTTTAAAACCCAACTTTTAAATTCTACTGTTGTCTGAGTTCAACGGTGATCCAAAATTTGTAATATAATATTTTTTAATGATTTATTCTAATTTTAGTTATTTTTTTACCTTCTCAAAATAGTGCCACCTATTAAAACAAATATTTAATGGTTGTTTTGTTATGTGTATATATCAAAGAACGTAATAAATTAAAAAAAACATATCATCCATTCTCCCGCGAAATGTTCGGGGAATATTATTTATATGAAGGACACTGAACGGTCCCCCGGTGTGACAATGATAGGTTTACGGACTTACAATTCTAAAATCCGGGGCTCGATCCCTCGCGGTGGGAACAGCAGATAGCCTAATGTGGCTTTGCCCTAGAAATCAAACAAACAAAAATTTAACATTATTATTATTTGTTAATTAAACTCTGGATTTTGGAGTACATCAAATATTTATTGTAAACTTCCTATGTTTACAGGAAGGCTTATAACATATATATCAATAATGAATATCCATGAGTTCTGTGTGGACCTGTTTGAAGTTTCATGTTTTTAAACATGTATCAGTTCTGTGTGGACCTGTTTGAAGTTTCATGTTTTTAAACATGTATTCA
>NW_013668569.1:54798-58877 GCF_000517525.1 Limulus polyphemus
ATATCATAATGAATATCCATGAGTTCTGTGTGGACCTGTTTGAAGTTTCATGTTTTTAAACATGTATCAGTTCTGTGTGGACCTGTTTGAAGTTTCATGTTTTTAAACATGTAGTTTCAGTAGTGAACATGTATCAGTTCTGTGTGGACCTGTTTGAAGTTTCATGTTTTTAAACATGTATCAGTTCTGTGTGGACCTGTTTGAAGTTTCATGTTTTTAAACATGTATCAGTTCTGTGTGGACCTGTTGAAGTTTCATGTTTTTAAACATGTAGTTTCAGTAATGAACATATCAGTTCTGTGTGGACCTGTTGAAGTTTCATGTTTTTAAACATGTAGTTTCAGTTGTAAATGTATATTAGTTCTGTAATGGCCTATTGAAGTTTCTTGTGTGAATTAATACATTGTTTCAGTAGTGAATATCCATCAGGGCGTATGGTTAGGGCACTTGACTCGCAATCTGCACGCGCGAGTTCGAATCCCGTCGTAGAATATGCTCGCCCTTAAGGCTGAAAGGGCGTTATAATGTCACACTATTCATTAGTAAAGAGTAGTCCAAGAGTTGGCGGTGGATGGTTTTGAGTATCTAGCTGCCTTCCCTCTAACCCTTCTCCTCTAAATTGGCAACGGCTAGCGCAGATAGCCATCGAGTAGCTTTTCGCAAAATTTACGCTTGTTTGAAGTTTCTTGTTTTTAGTCATAACGTTTCAGTTGTGAATCTCCATCAGTTATACAGGGTTAAGTACATTATATTAAAACAGCGTTGTTTCCATTGCAAATGGCTCCGTCGTAAGGCTTTCATGTCCAAAACATACCACCTTTCCTTGCACGTTTTCCATGCCCTATCCATTGTGGACGAGAATGACGATTTCCCAGCTCTGTGTTCCGGGACGTAAGTGGCATGTTTTCATATGGAGTAGAATGAGGACTCGTTTAATTTTCCAACTGCTTGGGGTATGCGAAGTTGAACGGATATGTAGTGTAAGCAACTTGTACACATATGACTTGTGTCGCTTTTGTAGGCGGAGATTCTTCTTGATTACATTGCATACAGTAAAGTGGGGCACGTGAACGGCTTTTGCCACTGATCTATGTGTTTGTTATCAGATCAAACTTTACTTAAGGCTGAGGTACGACTTGATACAGGTCCGTTTTTGGATGGTCGTGAAACACCAAATTGATCCATATTTATTTGTTTTCCAATACCATTAAATACACGGGTTATCCCGTCTTGTAAATTCTAAATCCCCGATCGATATTTTTGATAGGAGTGTACGAATATTTTGCGCGTGAAGGGGCTGTTACCTTTCTGAAAATTGACGAATTTTCAGTGGCATCATCCTACCCGTATATATATGAAAGACCAAATAATGTCAAAATGTACTTTTCATATATGCCATTCCAATACCACCCCTTCATCCTCCCCAGGTGGCTCAGCAATAAGCCCCATGGCTTAGAACGATAAAATTTAGGTTTCGATACTTGTGGTGGGAAGAACACAAATAGCCCATTGTGCAGCTTTGTACTTAATAACAAACAAAAACCATTCCAACACGACTTTATATCGGCTGTGATTGTTACGTGACTTGCTGATTTGAATACTGAAAATCGTTTTAAGATAACGTACTTTACCGTTTGTATACCGACCGACCAATAGAAGTTCCTTTGTTTATAAGCATAACGTTTCACCAGTGAGAGAGTTTTTTCTTGCTCATACACGTATTCTGTCAACATTAAATATCCAGCAGTTCTTTGTACACGTTTCTTCTATGTAAATATATTCTGTCAATATTGAATATCAAATAGTCGTGTGTATATATTTGCTGTTAGTATTGCATATTCATTAGTTTTTTGTATGTACGTTTTATCTTTATAAATATACACATTAACATGAATAACCGTCAGATTTGTATATTTTAAATGTACGTCGTTAATATTTGAAATACTTCGATGATTCTTGTAGATTATTTAATGAGACTTAAGTTTGTTTTGTAAGTGTTAAATGTTCTTAAGTTTAAGCCTTTTTTTTTATCTTCCTATAAATGTAGACATAAGTCGAGATCGACAAAAAACAAACAAACACCAATATTAGTACTTTAGAAAGTTATGCTTGTGAGTCCCAATCAGTGATTTTTTTTTTATAATTCTTTATTGAATATTTATAGGCTTAGCGGCCAGGTCAGTGCTTTAAATATTTGGTTACAGCAGTCAAGCAGTGAGCAGCATCCGCCCCCTACGCGGTTATTCTTAACGGAACAGAGAGGTTGACTGTTACAGTTATAACGCTCCCACGTCTGAAACTTCAGTTTCATATAACGATTCGAACCTCTGAGCTTCGGATATGTAGCTCGGGACTCTAATCATTAGAACGCACCTGGCTTCAATCATGAAACATGATTAAGTTTCAAACACATACATCAATCTGCCCGTCATGGCTTAGCGGTAAGCCTGAAGACTTATAACGCTAAACACCGGGTTTCGATACCCGTGGTGAGCACAGTACAGATAGCCTATCGTGTAGCTTTGTGCTTAACAGCAAAACAGACAAGCTAGACGTTATAATTAGGACTGCAGTAAATTTAAATAAACTTTCGGGAATGTTTGTACATTTGTTGCAACCCCCACCCCCACAGTGGCACAGCGGCATGTCTGCGGACTTACAACACCAGAATCCGGGTTCGATACCCGTGGTGGGCAGTGCACAGATAGCCCATCGTGTAGCTTTGCGCTTAATTATAAACAAATAAACAAACATTTGTTTCATTTATCTATCATTATTATTTATTATAATACAATGATTATAATATTATTATAATATAACTCTGACCAGTTTTAAAGACTTAACATTATCAAAGTTGAAGATCAAAAATCGAACTTGCAACAACAGCAACAACAAGATATGATGAGATTTGTTGCTAATCTAATACACTGATCTAACTAGGAGTGAATAATTAGAATACATCAGGCATTCCCGCTTTTTCTTTAATCGATATTTTCGGCCATAATCCTAATTCCGCGTGCTGAGTAAAGCAATTTATATATATATAAATGTCAATATATTTGTAGTAAAACTAAAGTGTTATCTTTTTTTAATAAAAATTGAAAAATAATGCGTTTTCTGTAAGATTTTTCGGCATTATTAGTTATTTCTGTTTTTCGCTGTGTGTGTGTATCTTTGCAAGAGAAGACAAGATCCATGATAAATCCGTCTCGGATGGCTTAAATGACTGTCGACTCAGTTCATTGATTTAAACGCCACATTAAGTTTCATTAAGATGGAAGTATTTCTTTTTTTTTTTACCTCTTGTATGTGAACAGTGTACTATAAAGATTAGAATAGCCCAACCGTAATGTGGAGATGCAGCAAGAAAGCCAGAGAGATTCCGCTTGATAAATTAAGTATAAAACAATAAGAAATTGACGGTAATTGGTTGCTCAGCTTTAAAGTTGATGAATGTTATAAAAAAGAATTAAGAATACAGATTGATACTAAAAGATTGAAACAACCACGAGAAATCCGATTAGACAAGTCAAGACTGTGTAATTGTGCGATGTCATCGAAGACAGGGAATCCATACTCAGCTCGAATTTTATAATCTTGAATCAATTATTTAGCAATATAACGAGTTATTAGTTCATGGTACACGAATGACGTATTGTAACGGTTTGGTTTGTGGTTATTATATGTAACCAGTTTAACGTGACGTTCGCAACAAAACAAACGCGTTTTTTTTTAGCGCGCACGTGTTGTATGCGCGCGGTGTCTCTATGTTTGTATTTTCACAGAGACAGTAGAAGTGTAAGAGTTCAAGTAGGTTCGTGAATCGATAGATGTATTGGGAATTTTTTGTATCCTACAAGTTGAATACATGTGAAAATTATCACCTGTAATCCATTTTCAAATCACATTTTGTTAAACAACTTTTTAAAATTTCAACTTTGGCTTGCGTTTTAAAAGAACTTTGTGTGAGGTTTTATACTTTGTTGCAAACTCTTTACAAACTTTTAAGTGTTATTTATTACTCATCAGTCGAAAATACGTGTAAGATCCCCCCTTTATATATATATATATATATATAT
>NW_013668569.1:59796-72536 GCF_000517525.1 Limulus polyphemus
GGGGGGGGGGGTTAGTGGGGAATCTTTGCGCGTGAAGCCGTTACATTGATTATTGTTATTGGTGGTTGTGAGATCGGGAATGAGCTCTTTAAAATTTGCTACACGGGTCTTTTTGATTGTTTCTGTTTTGGACCTCACATCCAGCTGCAAAACACAAGCCTAAAACAAATTACGGTTTTTATACTGTTCATCATTGGCGTATTTTAATGAAGTTCAATTTAATGGAATATGTTTCGTGAAAATATAGAGGGTGTGTAAGTCGATTCCGAGTCGCCTTGGCGATTTTAACCGATTAACCTTTTTTTTTTTTCATATGTGAGTTCGAATAATTAATATCAACTGAGTTTTCGAAAGATGAGGCAAAAAAAAAAGTTATAAATGTTTAATAGGGAGGATATGTTACTATGATTTCAATAACTTTGCCTCTCTCTCTCTCTCACTTTAAGCTTTTAAAACGAAATATAAAAAAAACAAAACAAAGGTGTGTTTGTGAGCCCAACTCGGCTGACCACAGCATGGAAATCTTTTGCTTCACATGTTTGATATTCTTCCACAAAGTGGTGTAGGTGAAATGGGAACTATACCATCTGGTATTTTAACCATACAGTATTGCAGGTGCGCGTGAGAACGTATTGAAGGCATCTCTTCCATATCTTCGTGTGTGTGTGTGTGTGTGTGTGTGTGTATATAGCTTTTGATTATATCTGTACATCTTTCGAATGGTTTACAATTTTTTTTTTATCGTTTCTCCAAAGCATCTTCATATTTTTTTTATTTTATTTGTAATAGACATTTTGTAAAAATCGAAATTTCTCCCAATAGCAGAAAATTCGGTTTGAACTTGTTTGCCTTACATGTGCTGGGTTAAAGTGAAACATGATTTTTTTTTAATTTCATTCCTCTGTGGGACAGCGCCAAGTCTACGGACTTACAACACTCAAATCCATGGTTCGATTTCCCGGAGTGACACGGCAGACAGTCCGATATGGCTTGACACAGCAGATAGTCTGATGTGGCTTTGCTCCAGAAAAAACAAAAACAAAACAAAGACAATCAAACAAATTATTTTTTTTCCCCTGGCCAGTGTTTGATAATTCCCTAAGAAAAGTTACGTGCGTGTTGTTGCATCTTGGCTAGGGTATTAATATACACGTATAAAGATGGCATAGGAACTCAACGTCAATAAGATAAATAAATAAATAATAACGAATCCCCTATATGATGCATATTGAATAACAAAAACGCGTACAGAAACGTCAACGCGGAAAGACATCCAGAATACTGCAGTATCGCGAAGCTATTTAGACTTGGAAATTTTTATAGCTTTCTTATCCTTATCTTACCGGGCCTCATATCCGTCAGACTGTGTGTTTATAGTCCTGTCTGTTTTTAGCTATCACGATAACTCTCTGAGGTTAACATGCAAAAAGTGTGACCGTTTTAATCACATGGACATGTCAGACTAAACTAGGAGTGAAATATAGACATTTTATTAAAAGAAACAAAACATGTTCATTAAGACGTATATAGTCTTTATGTGATAAGTATAGATAGTCCTAGACTTGGATTTTTCCACAATCTTGCGTGTAGCTATGTACACATGTACTTCTCAATTAACCATTATAAAAAAAAAAAAAACTTTTCGTACTATGTTTTGAACGACCGTTTATACGTTCTTGTCAGTTTACAGCCAATTCTGGAAGTCTCCAATACTCGTAGGTGGTTAGGGCGCTCGACTCGCAAACAGAGGGTCGAGGGTTCGAATCCCCGTCTCACCAAACATGCTCGCCCTTTCCGCCGTGGGGGCGTTATAATGAGGCGGTCAATCCCACTATTTGTTGAAAAAGAGTAGCCCAAGAGCTGGCGGTGGGTGGTGATGACCAGCTGCCTTCCCTCTAGTTTTTCACTGATAAATTAGGGACGGCTTGCGCAGATAGCCCTCGTGTAGCTTTGCGCGAAATTCAACACAAACCAAATCCAAAACCCGTTGATTCCCAATTTGGATGCTATAGCGTGAAATTTTCAAAAATCTAAAGGTAGGTACTTAACTTGAACGATCTTTTACTTGTCCATGTACATCCTTAGAGCCAATTCTGAGGGTTCTTTTAAGATAATAACGCTTGAGTCAAACTTCGGAGCCTCCCAAACCCTTGAACTTCTATTTTTGGGGCACCCCTCATATGTCTTTTGAAGTTTTTTTTGTGCTCGTTTATATTCTCTCTCTCTCTCTGTGCAAGATTCTGCATTACAACATTTCAAGATATTTCAAAAACCGGGGGATGAGTACAAAAACCAAGTAAACATAATTACTGAATTACTTGTAAAAATGTGCAGAAAAGAACCTCTACACAAACAAATTTTGAACAACTCTAAACGAGCTTGTACAAATTTTCCAGCAATTCCATGCCGTCAATGTTGAGAACTACGAAGTCTATTTCATTCCCCACCCCCCTCCATTAGTGAGTCCCATTATGAACGTTTCAAAGGAGCCCGTACTTGTCCGTGCCAATTTTCACCAGAAACAGTGCGGGCAAACCTGAAAACTACCAAAAAAATCATCGATCCTCTTTTTGGGGGCCCCTCTTAACCCCCTTTTGACGTCTTCCGTTTTATATCCTGTACTTGTGTTTTGTTTTATTTTTAGATGGTGGAGTGGTGGCAAGAAACTACATATAAAATGTTTTGTAAAGCAATTTTTGAAGGAGTTCAAAAACGAAATAACCACAGATAGAGTTGAGAAATAAAACTGTTGTGACAACAAGGCAAAAAAAAAAAGCTCATAAGATGAACCAGTAAATTACTAGGCTGGAAATACGTTTTTGAAGGTTTTGAAGCTACTGACGTTTATCAGGTTAACTTCTCTTTGTAAGTCTAACAAATAAAGGTTAGCCACAAGCTATTGCGAATTTCTCTGGTTTGAGTTTGTTCATGGAGTCCGCTATTACTTACATTAGGAGTGTCTTCTTGCTAGTTATTGCTATCTAGGCTGAATGGGCATGTGAGAAAATAACGTTGATGCCGATTGGTCATGTGAGAAAATAACGTTGATGCTAATTGGTCATGTGAGAAAATAACGTTGATGCCCATTGGTCATGTGAGAAAATAACGTTGTTGCTGATTGGTTATGTGAGAAAATAACGTTTTGCTGATTGGACATGTGAGAAAATAACGTTGCTGTTGGTCATGTGAGAAAATAACGTTGCTGGTTGGTCATGTGAGAAAATAATGTTGTTGCTGATTGGGCATTTGAGAAAATAATGTTGTTGCTGATTGGGCTGGCGTAATTATGATTGTCTTTGATAGCAGTGGTAAAATTGGGGCTTTGGGGATAAGTTGAACTATCATACTTCTCCCAGTGGATTAGCGGTAAGTCTGAGGGTTTGCAAAGTTAAAGACAGGGTTTCGATACCCGTGGTATTATTCTAGTGGGAATAGAACATTTGGAATTTTGATTATTTAGTTTGCTCGTCATTTTTGTGTATCAAATTCAAAATGTTGGATTCATTATTTAATTTCTGTAGTGCATATTGGTGTATAAAAGACATATATCAATACTAGAAATAAACGACCTTATAACACCTAAATGTAGTTTTATTACTTAATTAGCCACTCAACGTTTCGTTTTACAGCAGGAGCGTTCACTGAAACACAAACCGAAACTGACAGTACAAAAAAAAAAAAGATTTGAAGCTTTGTACTGTCAGTTTCGGTTTGTGTTTTAGTGATCGCTCCTGAAGAAGCTGTATAGCGAAATGTTGAGTGTCTAATTAAATAATAAAAACGACATATAAGGAGGTTTATTTCTAGTATTAAAGTGTGGGATTGCTTCCATTGCATTGAACAACTTAATAACTCATCACTTTTATAACTCCTGTTAACCTCATTTTATTGAGCGAATTTGCTGGATTTCTGTTTTTAGTTTTAGTCTTTGTCGAGATTGGAGAAACATATATATCACATTCCTGTTTATGTGTTTATATATAATTAACACACACACACACGCATTCAAACGCTTTTTGTTTTAGTCTTTGTCGAAATTGGAGAAACATATATATCACATTCCTGTTTATGTGTTTATATATATATTAACACACACACACGCATTCAAACGCTTTTTGTTTTAGTCTTTGTATAAATTGGAGATACAATGTAAAAGAAAAGACGACAGTTATTATTGACTTGATAAGTATCCAAAGAATCTGTATCTATTTCGTCGTTTTAACTTGCAGGTTTTTGAAATGCATTTAAGCCTATTTCTGAATTTGTATATTTCGTCGTTTTAACTTGCAGGTTTTTGAAATGCATTTAAGCCTATTTCTGAATTTGTATATTTCGTCGTTTTAACTTGCAGGTTTTGGAAATGCATTTAAGCCTATTTCTGAATTTGTAGAACGTTACCCATTAATGGTTATTGTTTGAAGCATTTAGATTCCCACAGTGCTTTCTGTTGTTTAAAATAACAAAAAATAATAAGTTAGTTAACTCGTTTGCGCAGAGGGCGTAACAACTTAGGGTTAATACTAACGTTTACATGGACGTTAATATAGTTTCGATAAGAAAGCTGTTAAGAAGTCGAAAAATAAAATTGGTATGTGAATATTTTGGAAATCTCCCAAAAAGTAAAAATATTGTGCCAAAACCGTGATGAAATATTAAGATTATTCAGGAGACTTTGATTAAGTGCCAAGCCTAATTGAGAGAACATTTTGTACAAGTTAACAAATGTTAAGCCTAATTATACTGTGTGTCCTGCGTTTCTAACAAATTATACAGTTGTGGTCCACTGATTTTACTGGAAGTTGGAGTATATATATATTTTTATCCAAAACGCCCAGATAATTTGTTCATTTTTCATATATTTAAGCTTCAATTTTAGAGGTGAAATTAAACAAAACCAAAACATTTTGGCCTGCACTTCTGTTATATTCCCTTCAATCTATATCTTTTGCACATAGAGATCTTGCGACAACCTCTTCAGACTAAAGTAGACACGTACGAGATTTTACGTGTTTTTTTTTAATGTTATTTTTTACTTAAGGTTTTACGTGAGGTTAAGGGTAGAAATACTTGGGAGAATTGTGTTGTTGTTTTCTGTCCATCATTCCTGTACATTTAACGTGTATCATTTATCCCAAAACTACCTGTAAAGTTCTTGTCATTGTCAGTAAGTAGATCTATTCACGCAGCAACAAACTGTCTCTAGGGCCTGGGATGGTTTGGTGGTTGGAGCGCTCGACTCGTAACTTATTTGCGGGTTCGAATCCTCGTCACCGAACATGCTCACCCTTTCAGCCGTGGGGGCGTTATAACGTTACGGTCAATCCCACTATTCGTTGGTAAAAGAGTTGCCCAAGAGTTGGCGGTGGGTGGTATTGACTACCTGCCTTCCCTTTAGTATATCACCGCTAAATTAGGGACGGATAGCGCAGATAGTCTTCGTGTAGTTTCCACTCTCGCGCCCCACCCCATGTGAATTAAGCCAGAAAGATAGATTTGTTGCCTGATACAAATAATTCAATCCAAATAGCCCCCCACCCCCAGTGGCACAGCGGTATGTCTGCGGACTTACAACGCTAAAAACCGGGTATCGATACCCGTGGTGGGCAGAGCACAGATAGCCCTTGTGTAGCTTTGTGCATAATTAAAAACAAACAGACAATCAATCCAAATAAGTCGTGGTATTATTTTTCATGGTTTCGCAGTTAATGTTACAGCTAGGTATAACTTACAAAATATGTTTCACAAAAACATTTTTTTTGTGCAATATAGATCCATTCAATTGAGAAACTCAAAGATCTTTCTTCTACCGTATTTTCATAACGCATACATTGGAGGATTAAGTTAGGCTTGATAACTGTAATTTTCTTCGATCAAGCCAAGTGTTGGTATCCATAAACCTGTATTCAAATACTGGTCATTAAAACGCATAGAGGAAAAATGACACCCCAAGCGTTCTTTTGTTTGTTTTTGGCGCCGTTTCTGTGTTCCTAATAAATGTATAAATTGTTTGCATGCAAAGTATTCTAGTTTTACTAAATTATATATAATAGAGTGCGTAGATGAGACTGACGTGCAGGGCTGTGGATCTGAGGATCCATGGTTCGTGAACCATTATCATAAAAGATTTAAAAAGAAATAGCGCTTGCTACTTTGGGGCCGTAAGTGCGTTATAAGAGTGACGGTCAAATCACTATCCAGTTAGAGTAGCCCACGAATTGGCGGTGGGTGGTGTTGACTAGCTGCCGTTCGTCTAGTCTAACACTCAGAAATTATGGAGTGCTATGATGTTATAAAAGTGGTTTGGGACATGTAAGTTGAAATGATACGTTGGTTGTGGTATACAGCTTTCATATGTTTGCCTTTAAGCCCACTTCTTTGATATTTGGAAAGTTATTTTATTTGTGTTAAGAGTTGAACTGGCAAGTGTCAAGCTCAAAATACAACACGTTTCGCCTCGGAGCCTGCTGTATGATCACGTGATCGTTTATCTCTATATTCACGTGTCCGTAGGCTCTGTGCGAAATTAAAAATAATAACCGTCTGTGGTACACACAAGCACAAAACTCGCAGTAATGTACTCCCAGTGTACATACGAACTTGAAGCACGTGACATTTTCCAGGTGGCGTGTGCTCAACTAAAGCGTGCAGTTTCCCGGTTTTTACTGTGTATCTCTTGCGAGGAGTGGAAGAAAACTCCTAACTAATATAATATTCACCACAGCTGAACAACACAAGGTAAACTGGGAAGAGCGTTATAGAAAACAACTGTAAATATGAATTTAATTACCAGATTTTAATAATATTATTATTATTCGTTGTTTTTGTTGTTTTAGCCCAAAGGTACACAATGAACTGTCAGCGCCTTCTCTATCGCAAGTACTCGAACCCAGGATTTTAAGGTTTAAGCCAGTGAACTTACAGCTGGTCTATTGGGGGAACTCTGTATTTGATCTACAAACTTATACGATTAAAGCTTAATAAAGTTATCTGGTCGAAAATAAGCCAATTGTATAGATCGGAACTAATTAAAAACAAAACATTTTTTGAATTTATAAGCCACTTTTACACTTCAAACTGACAGGAAAGAAATATTATTATAAATCATTACACTATAGAGAAAGACCCTTATGGTAGTTGAACTGTGGGTTAGAGCACCCATCATATCTAAAATTATTTCATTTCACACGAGGAGGTTATAGATGAAGGTTAAGGCTTATTCATATTGTAGTAGCTACACATGGGATTTTTTTTTTTTTTGTAGGCTGGAGAACCCATCATACCTGTTTCTAACCCTAAAAATATTTGATTCCACATGAAGAGGTTGCAGTTGAAGATTAAACCTTACCCACTGTGTAGTACTTATACATGTGGTTCCTGTAACGTTCATAATTTGTTCACCACATCATATTTTGCAGTTTTTTTACCTTGATTTTATCGGTTTATTCTATTGCTCACAGTTGTTTATTTGTCATTAATTTCCAGAGGTCGCACACATCGCTACGTTTCTAATCACGTGTTCTTTATATTTCTTAGAAATAACCACGCTAACATCACTTACAAACTGCAACATCTTTGTAAGCCTATATATAAAAAAAAAAAACTTTTAATAAGACAAAGTCTTTTCTATCCTAAAGTTCGAAGGACTTGGGGGGGGGGGAGGTTGGATTATTAGTTGTATAGGAGCAGTGGGGTTAACCGAGATACAGCAGACTCTAATAAAGTAATCATAGACTTTGTGAGATTTGACCAATTTGTTAGAAGTTTGTAAACCTCTAAAAGAAGATAAGACAATGTCACAATTAAGCTCGAGATTATTTATTGTAAAAGTATTCTATATCAGTTAAAGATTTTTATTGCCCTATATATTATTTACAGTATATATAGTGTATCCGACAAACTAGTTGAACCAACCAACCAGAAAATCCGTATTAATTGTTTCTTCTTGCTTCTTCTATTAAAGCCTGGGTTGGTCATGGTCTAATGGTTAGCTGCCGGGCTGTGAACTCGTAAAGTTTCGTTCTGTATTTTGGGCTCAAAGGGTGCGTTATCAGGGTGACAGTCAGCTCACAGTATTAGATTAAAGCGGCTGAAGAGTTCGCAGTTGGTACTGTAGATTAGCTGCCTTCCCTTTGGTCTATTAACTGAAAAATTAGGGACAGCTATAGCTCAATCCTTGGGATCCTTGAAGTGGTCCTTTAGCCCAGGTGCGTTTAAGGTGCCGTTCAAGTGTAAAATTCCAAATCCCACCCAACAATGTTGAAAGAATGCTGACACGAATCATGAACTTATACTGAGCTCATCTTACCAGTTTCTGAAGCAGTTCGAATTGAAAAGATCACCCTCGTAATTGGACATCAGTTACTTGTGGATCTATGACATTGGATTTCTGTTTGTTCAGTTTTATTTGCATAATTATCAATCTTTTCTGATCTAAGCAAACTTGCCTAATAGAAGTGAAAACTAACATTGTAATAAAAAAAAATTTAGATAATTTTTATAAACCACTCTAATTAAACCTTTAAAGTATATTAATAAAGATTAGACTACATTGATTCATGAGTTGTTATCGACATTTTCGGTCAATATTTCAAGAGTTTCTTTTCACGAGTCTTAATTCCATATAGAAAGCTAACAATGCAAAACAATCTTCACGAGTGTAAAATATTTGTATCTTTAAATTACGTTTTTACCACTAGGTCTGTATACGTTTTTAACCAGTACAATTAATAGTAAAACTAATGCCCTCCAGTGGCTCAGATAGTACATAGTGTAGTGTTGGGCTTAACAACAAACAAATAAATAAAACTTAAAAAAAAGAATGGAATATAAGTTTACTATTAAACACTGCCATACCTGTTGTAAACTTTCATGTAAGATTTACCAAAGTTTGGACCTAAAAAAAGGGGATTATTTAGCGTATTAATACAACTCGTAATAGCCCGTATATTATAAGTTTTATTTTGTAAATTGCTATCGTATAGAGACGGATATTTCAGAACAAGTTGACGATCACAAAGTTGTATTAAAGCCTAGACGCCACGCGCCCACACACACAGGTAATTTCTACAACATCAAGTACGATTTCTGCGCGGTTGACATATGACTGGTAATTTCGTAATTTTGCACGTTGTACTATATGAAATGCTCCAGCAAAGACTCTTGTCATAACGAGCATGGCCATTTAGTGAAGTCGATTTTAATGTGTTTTATATGTTTCAGAACGAAGGAAAGAGCCAGCCTTTAATGTCAAATTATTTCCATTAGACATCAAAGCGAGCCTAATCTGAAGATTGTTACAATCACACAGGGGGGGGGGGGGAACACAGATTTCGTCGTACATGCAGAACTTAATTACTTCTGACCGTGAACGGACGTTGTTGGTATCTAATCAGCACACTGTATTTCCTTCAAGGGATCGTTATAGATGTCACAAATGACAGTTAGTTCGCACGTGCCTTACCCCGTACTGATATCGACGGGTTTTTCTACCTCATCATAGAGTTATGAAGGTTTTGTTTTGTTTACCCCCCCTCTTTCCGAAAATTGTGAAACTTGCTAGTTTACAAGACCCATTATTACCGTGTTGTATGTAAGTTTACCACTTGATCCATTATTACCGTGTTGTATGTAAGTTTTACCATTGATCCATTATTACCGTGTTGTATGTAAGTTTTACCATTGATCCATTATTACCGTGTTGTATGTAAGTTTTACCACTTGATCCATTATTACCTTCTTGTTTTATGTAAGTTTTTACCACTTGATCCATTATTATCGCGTTGTATGTAAGTTTTACCACTTGATCCATTATTACCGTGTTGTATGTAAGTTTTACCACTTGATCCATTATTACCTTCTTGTTTTATGTAAGTTTTTACCACTTGATTCATTATTATCGCGTTGTATGTAAGATTTACCATTGATCCATTATTACCGTGTTTTATGTAAGTTTTACCACTTGATCCATTATTACCATGTTGTATGTAAGTTTACCACTTGATCCATTATTACCATGTTGTATGTAAGTTTACCACTTGATCCATTATTACCATGTTGTATGTAAGTTTTACCACTTGATCCATTATTACCATGTTGTATGTAAGTTTTACCACTTGATCCATTATTACCGTGTTTTATGTAAGTTTTACCACTTGATCCATTATTACCGTGTTTTATGTAAGTTTTACCACTTGATCCATTATTACCGTGCATAAAGTTTTCATTGCTGTCATGGTTCTATACAAGCCTGCACAAGGTTTTCATTGCTGTCATGGTTCTAGACGAGTCTTCACAAGGCTATCATTATTGTCATGATTCTAGACGAGTCTTCACAAGGCTATCATTATTGTCATGATTCTATACAAGTCCTCGCAAGGTTTTCATTGCTGTCATGGTTCTACACAAGCCTGCACAAGGTTTTCACTGCTGTCATTGTTCTATACAAGCCTGCACAAGGTTTTCATTGCTGTCATGGTTCTATACAAGCCCGCACAAGGTTTTCATTGCTGTCATGGTTCTATACAAGCCCGTACAAGGTTTTCACTGCTGTCATGGTTCTATATAAGCCTGCACAAGGTTTTCACTGCTGTCATGGTTCTATATAAGCCTGCACAAGGTTTTCACTGCTGTCATGGTTCTATATAAGCCTGCACAATAGGTTTTCATTATCCTTCTAGTTTCAAATTAGTGTCCACTACGTCGTTTTTCCCTTAGTGGTTCCAAACAAGCCTCCTATTTTTTTTTATCACAGTAACTTTTGTTTTTCTTTAAAATTTTCTGTTATTCATTGGTATCTCCGTGAGCTTAAATGTTAGCTTCCGATTTCTCGTTTTCACTTTGACGATTCTAAAACAACTTGGTGTTTCTTGACGAAGCTCAAAAGTATATTGGGTAAAAAATAATACCAAGTGAACATTTATAAAACATCAACAGTAACAAATCGTAGCGCTTTCAAATTGCATTTAGTTGTCAGTGTATGTATGTATGTATTTTAACTTCTGCTAAAGTGAATAATACGCGAAAAGGCGTTTTAGAAACATTGTTGCTTAATTATGGACGCTATCGTGAAATGGTTTGTTACCCTTCACAAGTCAAAAGAACAGCGCCACGGTGGAGTTTTGTTTTAGAAGCATATCGATGAAGTTGTAAAAAGACAAAAGTTTTACCCCCGCCCCCAAATCTGGCAGCTGTTGGAGGTACGAGGTCTGTTTAATCATCACACCTTTCATATAAAGTTTTGTTTATTTTGCACTTTGCTATATAAAACTTGAAACCGTTCTGCACGACAAACTGAGAACAGACAGCTGCTTTGTGACGAAGGGTAAATACTGTCCTTTTGCACGAGACGTTATCACTTTCTAGCATGTTTTATCTCATTTTAATACAGCGGTTGAGACCAGACAATCCACATTTTGTAAGTTGTAGCTGTACAATCTTCAATATATTGCAGTAATTCTAATAAAAATAAACAAAAAGGAGGTTAATCTAGACCAACCGAAAACATTTCGTGATATTCTGTATGCTTATCTCCTGAGTAGACCAAACATTTAGTTTAATCAAAGTGAATTTTACTGATACTCACTAATGAACTATCTCCGTAAATTAAAAGACAGAACTGTGATACCTTGCGGTGTATTGGTAGATGGGAAGTGCTTTACTCTGTACATAGTATCCCGCTTGACTGACTCATCCGTCAAATAAGGTATATCTGTTTATTTTCACATATAGCTGTCCACGTATTAACGTACTAGCTCGCCTCATAGTGGTTAATGTTCCGGGCTGCGGATCGCTAGGTTCAAGACGTTATGTCGCTAAACACCCCGCACTTTAAGCTGTGGGTGGGCCATAAAAATGACAGTAATACAATTATTCGGTATAGATAGCCAGGCAGAGCCCTTGTGACGGCGACCTCTGCTGCTGGCTGGCTGCTTTTTTCCTGTTCAGTTGTTCAAAATTAAGGGCTATGCCTGAATCGTACGTGTTTCTGTGCTCTCAGTTTAGCCCACATGCGCTGAAGGCGCCTTTCAATTTGAAAATCCAATTCCAATTTACCTTACTTTTCATTTAAGTAAATACTATAAGAAAAATAAAAATAAAAATTTCCACGAAAAACAACAATTAAGACACAAGTTGGTTTCCTCAGAGTACAACAACTTGGTATTGAACTCCTTTAAATGAAAGAGAATTATTAACCGGTCTGAACTAAAACTTGAAAGAGAAGTATACGTTTTTTTCAAAACTTGTAAACTTGTTCTATAGACGAACAGAAGCCACCCGAAAGAAATACATTTCACCAAGAATAAATTCAATAATAATGTTATTAATACTTTTATTATTAACCTTGTTTAACGCAAACTGGAGTTTATTACGAGACATTTCTATAAACTCAAATAAAATGACGATTTATCTGGATTAGAGAAACTTGTAGGTTATCGATAGTTCCAGACGAAGCTGTAATAACGAAGTATTTAGCTAATAACGTAACATTCTGGAGATATAGGTCGTGATTTTAAGCTGTAATAACGAAGTATTTAGCTAATAACGTAACATGGAGATATAGGGTCGTGATTTTAAGCTGTAATAACGAAGTATTTAGCTAATAACGTAACATTCTGGAGATATAGGTCGTGATTTTAAGCTGTAATAACGAAGTATTTAGCTAATAACGTAACATTCTGGAGATATAGGTCGTGATTTTAAGCTGTAATAACGAAGTATTTAGCTAATAACGTAACATTCTG
>NW_013668569.1:72551-79469 GCF_000517525.1 Limulus polyphemus
TGCTACAACAATGTGAAGTTATGATCTGAATATACTTTATCGATGTAAGCATGTGCTACAACAATGTGAAGTTATGATCTGAATATACTTTATCGATGTAAGCATGTGCTACAACAATGTGAAGTTACGATCTGAATATACTTTCTAGTGATGTAAGCATGTGCTACAACAATGTGAAGTTATGATCTGAATATACTTTATCGATGTAAGCATGTGCTACAACAATGTGAAGTTACGATCTGAATATACTTTATCGATGTAAGCATGTGCTACAACAATGTGAAGTTACGATCTGAATATACTTTCTAGAGAAGTAAGCATGTGCTACAACAATGTGAAGTTATGATCTGAATATACTTAATCGATGTAAGCATGTGCTACAACAATGTGAAAGTATATTCAGATCGTAACTTACGGGTCTGTATAAAGCCGATTACAAGAGGTTGGTTGCTTCAGTGCCTTTCATCTAGAAACAAAAATAAAATCAATCAAAATTCGTGATTTCTTGGAAAAAAAAACAAAGAGCTTTCGTTTTAAACGTTCAGAAATGTTTCGAAAGTTTAGTAATAGCCGCTAAGAAATAGACTTTTTATTAAACTGTCACAGCCAAACGTGCCACCCCACCCCCAGTCGCACAGACTTACAGCGCTAGAAAACGAGTTTCGATACCCGTGGTGGCCAGAGCACAGATAGCCCATTGTGTAGCTTTGTGCTTAACTTCAAACAAATAAATACGAGCATTAAGTGTTATTCTTGCAGAGAATTTTAAATTTTTTTATTACTGTGTTGTTGTAACCTCTTGTTATTAATATTTACTAGTATGTTGTAACCTCTGTGAAAAACATTTACTAATTTGTTGTAATCATTGTGAAAAACGTTTCGAAATTCGACGATGACCTCTACTAGCTGTACGAAGCGGTATGTCTAAGCAATCCGAAACGTCTTCTATAACTTACTGCAGGTAGGTAAAGCTCTTTGACTTAATTCAAATTAAATCAATACTCATTATCTAAAACCTTATTTGAACAGAAACTTGAAAGGTGTTCATAGAAAGACCTATAAAATAACTCTCGAAACCCCGACTTTGAGATCCGCAGCCCGACACGCTAATCATTCGTGTTTGATAGACAGGGGAAGTATGAAGAGGCTCAAATTTTTAATAGTTTTAAGTTTTCAGGAACATTTGCTTCAAAGAGAAGGTTTGCAAATAATTATAGAGAGAGAGAGACTCGAAATAATTTAGTGATGATAATAAGATTAGAAACTAGAAGTGAACAGGGGAAGGAGAATGAGAGCAGGTACTTTCATTTTGACACGCGATTTAAAAAAACAAACCAAAACAACAATGAATTAACCTTTAATAACATACACACTTTTCATTATTATCCCTGCATTAGATTTTTCTTAATCAATCTATCGCCCTGACTTTTATTTCCTTAAAAGAAGCTCGTGAAATACAATAAAACCTTTTCTGGACGATTGCCAAGTCACAGTTATCAACTTCGTCTTGGTATTGTAACAAACTGTTTGCCAAGGTTTTGGTTACGAAATCGTCCATGGCACGATGGGATAGCTTTAATTTCAAAAGCAAGGGAAGGGAACTATTTTATACCAGTAGAAACCCGCCAAACATTTGCGGTCAAATTAGTATATTTATTGCCACAGTACTTCTTTTAATACAGGATTTTATATAATAATACAAAATATTTCTAATCGCAGACACCGAGACCATTTGTCTTGGGCCTAATATTAGTTAAGCCTATATTGAGTACGGTCTTTGTTCGATGAATATATAAATTAACACTAACTTGTGTTAATTTTTTTTTCCCTTTAGTTTACTTAGAGCTAAACTTTTACCGTATTTAATACTGTCAATGAATAAGTTTATAATTGTATTCTACGACTTAAAGTTAGAACTTTTTTAAAAACTTTTAATATGTTGTTGTACACAATGTCTACTAAAGTATATTTACATCGCCTTTGGTTTAAATCTCTTTGAGTTTTTGTTTCGTATAAATTTTTGACTTGTTTATTAATTAAACTGGGAAGTTGTTTTGGGAAATCATGAAAATCATGTCCGCCCATCTGTCAGTCTTTTTATCTTATTTATTGAGAGTTTTATTCGTCGACTACAAATACCATGTCGTGTACCTGAAAGGTCACACTTGTGAGTCGTATTTTAAACAAAACATACCATTTCTATTGCGATCGTTAACATTCTCTTGTAAGCGTTTTACAATCTTGACTGATCCATCAGTTTGAACAAATAAACTTGCTAGATGGAGCTATTCTGCCAGGTTTCTGAGGTGTGTTTTTGGTATACGTTTAGGCTTAACTAACGCGTTAAAATCTGTCTTACTTATTGTGCAATTATATAGGAGATCATAACACGTGGTTTATTGGTGTCCGATTTAGTGTATGTTCTCTATTCATAAATTTGGTGCCTGGCATGGTCTAGGGCGCTCGACTCGCAATCAGCTGGTTACCGAACACGCTCGTTGTTTCAGCCGTGGATACGTTATAATGTGACGGTCAATCCTACTTTTCGATGGTAAAAGGATAACCTAAGAGTTGGCGGTGAACAGTGTTGATTAGCTGTTTTCCCTCTATTCTGTCGCTTCTAAATTAGGGACGGCTAGCGCAGGCAGCCCTCGAGTAGCCTTTCGCGAAACTCAACAAAACAAACAATCAAACATAAATTTAAGAGCTGAATCTGTGATGGCTACTCCCTGCCTCTGGAGCGAAGGTTTACTTGCACTACATATTTGTAATGCCGGAAAGCACATCACCACGGCGACTAGCTTATTTATCTCATTTCTTGTTCATAAGAGCATGGTTTTATTTTTAGCCGCGGCAAAGTGGCTCCGAGTTTTTTCAAGTACAAACTTTTAGCTCATAGCTTCGTCGATTCTTGACCGATTTAAGATCTAATTACAGTTTTGAACTCTGGAGGTCAGACCCTTTCGATTGATGTATTTGACCACGCCCAAGGTTTCGTAGATTAATTTAATCTAATCCTACCTAAAAGAGATCCTGATGAGTAATAAAATCGAATCGAGTATACATGCGCCCCACGCTTGGTATTGCGGGCGCACAAAAATATAGCTAAGAAAAAAAAGGTCTCGTAGACTACAGGATTTCAAATAGAGTGCAGTTATTACCCGTATGGCTATTCGGAATTTTTAACCTAAACAACACATCTTCTAAACGATTTATTCAGACAGCTCCCAAAACTAGAACTGCAGACCAGGAAAAGGAGGCCACAACCCCCTATCTGTTAACGTAACTACTCTTATATAGCAGGGGCTGAACTGTCACAGATGCATTGTCCCAACAGTTGAAAGCGCAGAGTGTATTCAGTAGTATATCGCGACTCGAACCTTTAACTTTCTGGTACACACTTAGCTGTTGGGTTTACATTTAGCCCACGTTCAGTTATTTAACATTAATTCCCAGAGGTCGCACGTGTCGCCACGTTTTTAATATTGTGCTCTTTATAATAGTTAAGCCTTCCAGTGGCACAGCGGTATGTCTGCGGACTTACAACGCTCGAATCCGGGTTTCGATACCCGTGGTGGGCAGAACACAGATAGCCCATTGTGTAGCTTTGTGCTTAAGTACAAACAAACACTCTTTACAATAGTTAGAAATAATCAAGCTCACGACATTTTAAATTGCAATATATTTGTAATCTTTAAAAAAAAGTTTTCGATAAGACCGTGTCTTTTTTTATCTTGTAGTTCAAAGAGAAATAGAAATATTAGGGGCAGTGGGCGGATTAACGAGATACAGTAGACACCAATAACGAAATGATACACTTTGGGAGATTTGTTAGAAGTTTGTAAACCTCAAAGACAAAAAAAAAAAAAGACAATGCCACGATCTAGTTTGAGATTATCTCTTGTGGAAGTAATCTATATCAGATGCTTGATATTTTTACTATAACCTAGTGAAGAATCCAGTATTAGTTGATAAAAGTATCCCAAGAGTTGACAGTGAACGGTATTGACTAAGCTACCTTCTGTCTATCACTTCAAAATTAAAGATAACTATCATATAGTCTTCCACTGTCTTTTCTGTCAAGGACAAACTAATTAGATTAACATCCACTTTCCACAAAAAGAAAGTACTTATAAGGTACTCGTAGTCAGAACAATAACGTTCAATTCCATAACCAGTTAAAAGTCTGATAATCCGGTATTGACATGCAGCTCTAGGGTTTGTTTGTTTCAGTAACTTGTTACCTATCTTTTCGGCTTCTAGCTTTGCCGTTTTTTTTCAACCTATACTGTCTGGGATAAGCTTGAGCATTAGGCAGGTATTCGGCGACCTTCCAGCGAAAGTAGGATTTTCTCGGTATACTCCTGTTTCCCACGTCAAATTCTCATGCATAGGAGTTATAGATCTCTGCTGCCCTGTTTAGTTGACCACTCCTCACGGGTGTGATATCGACATTAATATAGGCACACTGTTCTTTGTTGCCTATTTCTCTTCCAGTTCCAGTCCATTGTATCTGCACAGAGTCCACTAAGGTATGTATGTGGCTGTCTTTTCACTTCCATAGCAGAAACATATTCGTCTCCTCCACATCTCTACTTAGTTGTCTCTATAGCAGAAACTTATACGTCTCCTCCACATCTCTACTTAGTGGTCTCCATAGCAGAAACATATTCGTCTCCTCCACATCTCTACTTAGTGGTCTCCATAGCAGAAACACATTCATCTCCTCCACATCTCTACTTAGTGGTCTCCATAGCAGAAACTTATACGTCTCCTCCACATCTCTACTTAGTGGTCTCCATAGCAGAAACATATTCGTCTCCTCCACATCTCTACTTAGTGGTCTCCATAGCAGAACATATTCGCCTCCTCCACATCTCTACTTAGTGGTCTCCATAGCAGAACATATTCGCCTCCTCCACATCTCTACTTAGTTGTCCCTATAGCAGAAACATATACGTCTCCTCCACATCTCTACTTAGTTGTCTGCATAGCAGAAACACATTCATCTCCTCCACATCTCTACTTAGTGGTCTCCATAGCAGAAACATATTCGCCTACTCCACATCTCTACTTAGTGGTCTCCATAGCAGAAACATATTCGCCTCCTCCACATCTCTACTTAGTGGTCTCCAAAGCAGAACCTTGTTCTTCTTTTCTTTTCTTCAAGTATCCAATAACAGACGTAAATTTAAGACATAAGAAACCAATTTCTAAAAGTAGATTTGTTCAACTATCTAAACCTAATTTTGGGGGATTAAAAAATCGGGTGTGTTCAGAAACTTTTCCTCGAAACTGGACCATAATTTGTGTAACGTTTGACTGACAGTTACATTTCCTGATCATTATTACTGTTATTATTATTGTCGTAAAGAAAAAGAAAAAACAACAACTTTATAAACCAAGAAGTGAAACAAATACGGTTGATGGTTGAACTTTGCTGGTAAAGACAAGACGGTGATTTTTTTTTTGTCAGCTAGTGATTGTTAGTGGTCCAGCCCTGGTCATAAATGCACCTCTCCAAGTTACATATATAACTCGGAATTTAGATTTATTACCACAATTAGCCGAACAAAACGTTGTTTGTTTTGTGGACTGTCCACGTAATTGAGGACAGCCTATAATCATGAATAAGTAATACCCACATCCGAGTTCCCTCCTCCCCCCCGTGTTCTTACGGATACGTCTCTAAAACACGTGGTACAGAACCCCGTAAGATGATGCTATTGTTTAGCCTCTAATCTTCTAAGGTTGCTCGGTAACCGGGTATCAGACGGCACGCACGCACTCACTTCCTTGCTTCGCGCATTGAAATCATCGTTACAGATTGAGTAGAGGCAGGAGCGATAGCCAAGATTCCATTTGTTCGGTTGACGGTGGTCACCAGAAGCAAATCTCAACGTCCTGTTGAGGCCTTGGTAGCCCTGTTTTGTATGTTCGGCAGTAAAATGCAGTGGGCCGCATTCCCCCCTATGGTCAACCCACTTCTTCTCTGGGTAAGTTTTTTTGGGTAGCATATAATTTTTTTTCCGTTTTCCATTGAATGTGTTCCTCCACCTTTTATTACTTCCCAGTAAGACATATTTATTGTCGTTGCTGTCATTGAATTTTGGCAGTGTACGTATAAACAAATATATACATATATGAAATTAAGTTTTTAGTTATATTAAACTATTTAATTAAGATGATTTTACATTCATAAAGTACTCGTAAAATATATTGAAAGACTTTCTTGTTGATTATGTTTTGATACGTAAAATACGAAACTCCGGTATCTCGAGTTTCATCTTTTTTCTGTCTTGGTTCCGCTTAAAATAGTAAACTCGTTTATATTCCTTCGCTGCAATACGTGAATGGTAGGTGGGCGACGACGACAATATATTGCAGTAACGTCTACTGTATATTTAAATTGTAACAAATAAACCCCCCCCCCCCAACTCGCAAATACCACCAAAAAATTTCTGTTTGTTAGTAAACGTAAATTGACAGTTTTAATATATATATATATATATATATGTTATCACCATCACTCTGTAGAGATTACGACAATCAGTATGTTTTAACACACGCTTACATCAGTATGTTTTAACACACGCTTACATCAGTATGTTTTAACACACGCTTACATCATTGGAAAGTATTTGCAGAACACAACGTTACATGAAAAGTTTGGAGATGGCTTGAATGGGTAATGAAGACAACTATTATAAATGTACAACGTTTCAACGAAGTTATCACATTGCTATAGCGCACACTTGCATAGATGGAAAGTATATTCAGATCGTACCTCCACATTGTTGAGCACATGCTTACTTCTCTAGAACTCTAAAAACCGGGTTTCGATACCCGTGGTGGGCACATTGTGCAGCTTTGTGCTTAACTTCATACAAACAAACATAAAATCTTCATACACGTAAA
>NW_013668569.1:80173-82596 GCF_000517525.1 Limulus polyphemus
TGGTAGAACAATGTGGAACTTTAAACACAGATTCAACACGTGTCAGTTTCAAAACATGCTTGCTAAATGGCAAGTGTTAATATGATAAAAAAATGTGGAACTTTAAACACAGATTCAACACGTGTCAGTTTCAAAACATGCTTGCTAAATGGCAAGTGTTACTATGGTAGAACAATGTGGAACTTTAAACACAGATTCAACACGTGTCAGTTTCAAAACATGCTTGCTAAATGGCAAGTGTTACTATGGTAGAACAATGTGGAACTTTAAACACAGATTCGACACGTGTCAGTTTCAATCCCTCCATCTTAAAACTTAGACTGATGTAAACGAAATAATATAAAATACAAACTGATTTAACTAAAGCCTTGAATATTTCTCAGTTATTGACGCCACACAACGAGTAACATGTACCCACCGATATAAGAAGACAGTTTTAGGAGTACTGTCGTTTTTGTTGTCGTTTTTTTTTTTAAACACCAAACTTCATATACGTGTATCTGGATTATCATATTATGTTGTCCTTTTCAGAACCCAAGGAAATTACATGTTACGTGACCTACTCTAGGGGACAAGATGAACGTCCAGCTTTTTTACGAAACTTAATATTGGTTTATGTACTTTTTTGCAGCCTCATAAATAAAGCTGATTTATTAGGAAAGTGTCTTAAAAAATAAACGGTGTTCTAGTTTTATATACGCCATAAAACCTGTGAGAAACAACCGTGTTCTAGCTTTATTGTTTAAGAAAAAAAATATATATATATGTAAGAGGACGTAATGTTAGAAGTAATGAGCATCTAACTTTAGAAAATCTATATAAAGATTTCTATGAGAAGTATCGATACTGTAGTTCTGCTTGTGTGAAGCAAATCTGGTTAAAAAAAGGCTTAGTACGGAGAGCACTGATGATTTAGCTTTGTTTCCGTAAGGATGATCTATATAAAAAAGGCTTGTGGTAAGAGTTGTGACACTCTGAGAATTTTCCATTATACTTACCACTTCGGATTTTGCCACAAATTTTTTTTTTTTTAATACAACCATATTTATTTCTTGTTTATTGATAACAGAACAGTAAAACTGCCAAAATTGGATTTGACCATGCAACCCAGAATGGAAGTGAATGAGGGACAAAATGAACAAATACTTATAACAAAGCAATCCTGAGAGGAAATCTGGTACAGAACCAACAAACAGTTATATAATACAAGGCCTGAAGAGGAAATCTGGTACAGAACCAACAAACAGTTATATAATACAAGGCCTGAAGAGGAAATCTGATACAGAACTAACAAACAGTTATATAATGCAAGGCCTGAAGAGGAAATCTGGTACAGAACCAACATCAGTTATATAATACAAGGCCTGAAGAGGAAATCTGGATCCTCGTCTTCACAAAGGGAAATGTTGTCATTGTCTGTGTTATTAGAGTTATATATCTATAACGAGGAAGAAATATTACGATCCTTTAAGTCCATTTCCGTTAAACATATTTTCGCTATATCTAATAAGTACTAATAACGCTAAACTTTTTTTTTCTTTTGAAATCGGGAATTGACTTTATTTTTGAGTTTATAATCTTGTGTTAAACGATTAACAGTTAGTCTGTAGACTTTTTGTGTTAACCGCGAATAACCGGCTACAAAATTGCTAACCGATTAATCGTTAATTAATTAGATCTGTAGATTATTTCATAGTTTTTGCCAACAGTTATTTCCTTCCTTGTAGCCAGTTTTATTTCCGGTGCTACAGTACTGTACACAGTATACAGCATGATTTCATTGCGTGATTTTTTTTTGGTGCAATTCCGGGTTGCGAGATGTGCGCGTGCACAAGATTGGTAACTTGGTGAGGAACTTAAGAGGGAATATTGTACGAGCTTTTGTTTAGGTTGTAGTCTAGACATTACAGTGAATACACGTGACGAGTCGATGACGCTTACTTGAGTCTACAGAAGAACAAGAAACCAGTAAACATCAATATGGAGAAAATGACTAAATATAAATTCTGTTCCAAAAGGGGTGGAACCTTTTAACATGCGAAACCACATGCGCATGTGTCATAAAAGTATAAGTGTTACCTCCAAGGAATTGGCAAGCATAACCACGCTGAAAAGGCAAACTTCATTGATGGAATACCACATGTGTCCGGGTATTTTATCTACTACACACTATATATGAATCGCAAATAAATACTTCGTGCTATTCATTGCACGAATGTGTATCGCTCTAGACAATTTATATAAATCAACATTTTAGTCCAAAATGTAGTGGTCTAATTTATGGTCACGCATATGACTGAATGAAACACAAAGAAGGATTGAAAAGTATATATAACTATCATAATTACATTGATGTTATTGTTATCATGAAAATGAGACCAAATATTTTGGGGTTTTCCTAATACCCATCTCTCCAAATACTG
>NW_013668569.1:82606-85069 GCF_000517525.1 Limulus polyphemus
CGTAACCTAAACGTTAATTTTACGGGGTTTTTACCGTTAACTTAACCCACTCTACTCCAAATACTAGTCAAAACCCAAGATCGAGAAGTTGTAGCATTAATGTGTGCATTTGACCTTCGACCTTTCAGCATCGTGAATGGATTTTATATGTTCGTCAATGAGCCGAATCCCGATTATCACATTCCCGGCGCCAACACAGTGGCCAAGTACCTGGAGTAGACATGTATAAAGAAGTGAAGCCAGTCGTTGTTGACGCCCTGAAGGACCAGCAGGTGTCGATCACCATAAATCTTTGGACCGGTATCACAATCGTAGCATACATGCCACACGATAACTGATGACTGGGCCTTAAAATCGTGGCAACTAGACCACTCCGAGGAAAACACGATGGCACAACCCATTGCTTGCTGGGTATAATAGAGGAATTCGAGATGGGGCCTATTATACTCCTGGTAACAGATAATGAAGAGAATATGAGAACAATGGCACAGGCAGCAAACATAGTACACATCACTTGTTTTCTTCACACGCTTCAACTAAGCATCAACGATGAATAAAAAAATGAAGGAATTACCAAATAAATGTCTGTCTTCTGGACAGCGATTAGTTTTACACTTTAACCAAACTACGTCTGCTACAGAAGGCTTACTTAAACAACAACAACAAAGTACGGGTATTGTCACCCTTCTGAAGCCCATCCAAGACGTGACCACTCGTTGGAATTCACCCTAACTACTCCTGAAGAGGTTGCTTGTTCTAATGGATGACAAGCTAACAAAATCCCCAGACTGCTGCAATCTGGACATCAGCAATGATACCTGGACAGTCTTTGAGAAGATATTGCCAATTCTGAAACCTCTCGCTGAAACATCAGAGTTATTTGGACGCCAAGATGTTTCAACTGGCAACGGAAGGGAGTATACCTACTGTTGCATGAGCTTGTACACGTCCTAGAGTGCAGAATTCGGGATTTGGCCAGAGAAATGAAACAGACAATCAGTGTGCAAATGAAGGCTCATTTTGGTCTCGAGCATGATGGACAGCCCAACCAGGTAGAACTCAGAAGTTTGCTGAGGACGGCTACTATATTAGACACTAGAGACAAAGCTTTGGAGTCTTTGAGCAACAAAAACAGAGATATGGTACAGGATCAGCTGGTATCACTGATGAAAGAAATGAAAACCCCTGAACTGGCAGATGTACCTGTTACATCATGGCCTGTTCTAGAAGCTACTTGTATATCTACATCTGAACACTCACTGGTGGAATACCTTGATGGTGGTGTCTAGGAAATGACTGAAGACGGTCTTACCTTGACTCAGCTCTGAGCATTACAATGGTGAAATAATTCTGAAAATCGGTTCCTTACTCTGGCAAAAACTTGCTCGTCGACATTTGGCGATTCCCGTCACAGAAATTCCATCAGAAAGGTCGTTTTCCGTGGCAGGATTGACCTCAACAAAGTGGACTAGGTCATCTTTCTGCACAAGAATGTTGAGTTCCAAAAAGTTGTCTCATTACCAGCTGTAATTGATCTGCCTTCTGATACTGGCACACATTTGTCAGACACCCGAACATGGTCTGTCTTCTGCTACTGCGTCTTCCAGCCCAAGCAACGCCATTGCCAACCCTTCATCTTCGCTCAACCCAATTTTGCCCAACCTGTGCATAGCTGATGACGAGGTGATGATATGTGACATTTTGTTGAGAGTGGAGCTTCTTATAGTTTGATATTTTCTACTAGTCGGTGCAATCTGTCTTCAGCTCATGATAAAACAATAAGTTTAATATTTTGTTTTAGTCGGTGCAATCTGTCTTCAGCTCATGATAAAACAATAAGTTTAATATTTTGTTTTAGTCGGTGCAATCTGTCTTCAGCTTATGATAAAACAATAAGTTTAATATTTTGTTTTAGTCGGTGCAGTGTGCTTTCGCTATGTAGAGACAAACATTAAAGTTTGATAATTTTTTTATCAGTAGTTTTGTATTAGTATTAATGAAGGATGTAAATATGTTTACTGTTGTAATTGTTATTTATGTGTCATGGATGGTGTTAGATCATTTCGGTACGAGACATCGGAGTGTTTGCAGGAAATTTGTAATCATGATAATGATTTCAAGATATGCAAGTGCTCTGGCATTTGATCTCTAAAAAAATCTTCACTTGATGTTGTCAGTTACATATTCATTTTAATATAAAAATTGAATTGTATTATCAGTGTGTTTATTTTATGGTCTTTATTGTACACACAAACAAGCACGCACGTATACAATGTTCAGGCGGATGGCCTAACTTCACGTCTTCCAAGTGCACGTAAATGTGCAAATAGAAATTGACTTTCTCGCCTTATGATAAAACCACAACTTGCAAAATACAAAATTGTTAAAAGGCCCGGCATGGCCAGGTGGTTAGGGGGCGCTCGGCTCGCAATCTGCGGGTTGCGGGTTCGAATCCCCGTCATT
>NW_013668569.1:85967-91141 GCF_000517525.1 Limulus polyphemus
TCAACTGTTGTAGTTCTCATCAGGAATATTAGCACTCAACTGTTGTAGTTCTCATCAGGAATATTAGCACTCAACTGTTGTCGTTCTCATCAGGAATATTAGTACTGCAACTGTTGTAGTTCTCATCAGGAATATTAGTACTGCAACTGTTGTAGTTCTCATCAGGAATGTTAGCACTGCAACTGTTGTAGTTCTCATCAGGAATATTAGCACTGCAACTGTCGTAGTTCTCATCAGGAATGTTAGCACTTAACTGTTATGGTTCTCTGAGTCTTTACGTGTAATGCTAGAATACGAAACTGCAGAAAGTGAAACGTTCTAAATCAAAAATATTTTAATGTGTATAAGTGGTCGTTTTCAGTGTTATAACAATGCACCGCACCTTCATTGGGTTTTCTGGTCTTTTAAAACTTCTTATGACGTTTAGATGCAGTTTAGAAACTTAAGGAGTCGCGGTCTTTCGGTTAGCATACCAGCCTGCAGATCAGAGGATTGAAGGTTCGAGCCGCGAAATGTCCCCGAACACGTATTTTTCATCTGGCGAGGGCACTGTAATCGTTATATTCAATCCCACTGTTTGTTTAGTAGTGGCCATATAGGCGTTAGGTATTTCTGCCTGTTTTTTTCTCTATTGTATACAGTTCGCAATTAGAGATTAGCTAGGTTTTGTCTGAAAGTTAGGTGTTTCTAATCCGGCCGTTTCTCACAAGTGTCGTATCAAATGCCAAATGCATATCCATCTTGCCTGGCATGGCTTGGCGGTTAGGACGCTCAACTAGCTTTTTTTGCAGGTCGCAGGTTCGTATCCCCGTCACCAAACATGCTCGTCCTTTCAACCATGAAGACGTTATAATGTGTCGGTTAATCCCACTCTTCGTTGGTAAAAGAGTAGCCCAAGAGTTGGCGGTGGGTGATTTTGACTAGATGCCCTCCTTCTAGTCTAGGGACGGCTAGCGCAGATAGCCATCTAGTAGTTTTGCGCGAGAAATTTTAAATCAAACCAAACATATTTATCTACGTGCTATGAAGTGTCTGTCATGTCGGTTACAGTCAGAGTCTGTAACTATATTAAAGTACAGGAGTTTGAATAATCATATTTAGGAAGTGAAACAACCCAGAGGCTTCACGTCATCAGTGTAAGGTTTCTTTTCATACCTATGTTTGAAGAGAAATCCGGTAGCCAAGAAACTACCAACACTGCTAGGAAAATTGACACACAGGAACGTTAACTACGCTGTTTGATCGTTGAGAGAAAGTTATCTAACGTTATTGGGATTGTTTAGCAGAAATACACGGGGATGATGACCTCAGGCGTTTTTTGTCACTCAAAGTCTTCTCTTTCCTCCTGGTTAATCACTAGTAATAGCTACATGGCTTCTGATTTGTGTTCTATTTTTTACTACTTTAATCAGGGAGTGTGGCCATTGAAGTCAAAGTAGAGACTTATAGAACCGAAATCTTATTTATAAAAGAATTCTATTATTAGTATATGCATTTTTTTTTCTATCACCACTCCCCCCCCCCCAAAAAATTTAAATATAGTTTTTCCACCACATTATTTTTTGTATGCTTTAGGTTGTGAATATTAAGATAATAGGGCTTAATATTCCAGTTTATTGTAATGAAACTTGATAAAATTTGTAATTAAGACTCGCATTTTGTTTGAACAATTCTTGGGATGGTTTGACTATCGTACTGCCACCTGTAGGTAACCTAGATATTGAAATTCCATTGCTGTTTGATAAGATGCTGTACAAATTACGCTTAAATGACTTTGATAATATCTGTTAATAATAATAATTCAGAGTCTGTATATTTTGTGTGTGTTTTCTATTCTATTTCAACGAACTTTTTATTTTCTCTAGTGCTGATTTAACATTTATTAGTTATTTTATAGAAATCGGTGGTTACCACGTAATCGGAGACGGACTATAGTGAAAATTCGTTGTGCTTGGCTCATGTGTCATTTACTGGTATACAGATTACACTTCTTATTAATGTGAACATGCCTGCTAATCTTTTTGTCCGTTGAGGTATGCTCTTATCTTATTCTCTCAATTTTTGCGCGAGGTAATGCTAGTTACTGGATTATTTCTCGGGAACTCAAACACTGAACAGAATTTTATTATGTAATAATTTTCATCCACTGAAAGGTGACCATAGGCGATACACGTAGACACGCGCTTTTGTACATTCCCTTGACGACCTAACCTTTTATAATACCCGCACTTTCTTAATAGTTTGTCTCAACGTCTAATCTGTGAAATATTTTTCTTTCTCCCTCTCCCGTTGTCGTAAAATCAGGCTCCGCTCTTAGAAGAGGCTTTTGGTGCGTTATAAGAGTGATAGTCAAATTCTATTTTGTTAAAAGTAGCCCAAGAGTTGGAGATGTTGAATTGTTGCCTCTCTAATCAATCAGTTCAAAATTAGGAACAGCTCTTTGTGTAGCTTCGCATAATAATTCTGAGAGAGACAATATTAGAGGCTTAAAGCTTGTTTAGGGGAAAATAATGTGTTTAATTTATATTTGTTTATTTTTTACTTAAAAGTTTGATTTGACATAAGATAATTAATATAAAAGAAACTGAGAATTTTATATCTTTTTCTATAAGAATTTTTTTTTGTGTTTGCGGTTTAAACGCCATTTAAGAGAGAGAGAATCTCATGTCTCTAAATCTCCAGCCCAGTCGGCGAGTTCTGGTATTGAACGAAAAACCTTTTGGGCAGTGATGTTTTTTAAATCGAAAGTACTAGTGTATAATCTGTCAAAAAATGATGGTTGTTAAGGAAACTGTATAGATTGCTATAAATTAACTAACAATAACTATTGCCATCTTCTTTCTTCTATTAGAACATTTATTAATTAACGGTTATTCACTACTTAAAACTTTTTAAACATAGCTTTTCGACTTTCATAGAAGTATATCGTTTAACGTTATGTACGCGTTGCAATTGAAAACTGACAATTTGATTTACGTGCTACAGTTACAACTAAAATAATTTTAATAATATTATTTAACTTATCATTTCTGAATCAAGCCATTTTTTCCTGCTATATCACCGAAGTTATCAAAAAGAAAATTAATAATAAAAAAAACAGACCTTTCTAGTATATTAAACATTTAACATAAACACCGTAGTTGGGCTAACAATAATGTCAGGTGATATAGTTTTATCGCTAAGCGACGATGCATATTGTTGAGAATTACCAAAAAAAGGAGCTCGACTCGAAGCCAGAAACGACTTTTATATGTTAGTAATTAGGCCTATTGGTTTTAGGTGATTGTATTGTACTTGTAAAATAGTATTTTGTGTGACAGAGGAAGGAACACACTGAATAAACGAATTTTTTAGTAATTTATCCATTTTCTCGTTAATGAGTTTTTCATTAAGATTTGTAAAATATTTTTTATCTCGAAGAAGTCATCTTGTTACACTCCTATACTATCTACGTTTCACGTTCATTGTTAGCGGTCCTCAGTGCCTTGGAATGTAACAGTATTAGGCTGTAATAAAACGGAGTTGAAAACAGTCTCGCTCGCGTTTAATGGTCTTCTTCAGTCATCTTCGACTCGTAGCCGGTTCTCCAATTTGCAGTAAAGCAATAAGCTAATGGCGACTATCGCAAAAGTAGCACCAAGCACTACTTACGCGGCACAGCTCACGAGCCCTGTCATGTTTCCCTGCTACAAGCGAAACCAAGATACAGCTATTGCGCATGCGCGTGTGTGTGACGTAAATAAGATTGTTTCCATCAGCCGTAAACTTAATTTTTTTTTGTCTCTTTTTAACTGTGGAGTTCTACATAGGATTCTGTTCCGTTTCAATCCCAGTTTTTCTGGCCTACCGTAGTAGTAATGATCAGTAACGGTAACAAGCTACAGAAGATACAAATGTTTAGGCCAGCCGAAGACGATAAGAACGAGAACAGGACATGCTTATTACTGGATTTTTGAAACAGTTATTAGCCAATATTAGAATATATATATATATATATATACTAGTCCTATGGACGGAATGGCTAAGCCTATAATATGGGGTGCGGGTTTTGCCCTAGTGGTTAGAGTGTCAGATTGAGAATCCGAGGGTCCATGGTTTACGTCCCGTTGTCGCAAAATCTCGCTCCGCACTTTGGGGGCCATGAGGTCGTTATCAGAGAGATGGTCAAATCTCACTATTCGATTATAGTAGCTCAAACGTTGGCGGTGGGTGCTGTTGGGTAGCTACATGCCGTCTAGCGTAGGCAGTTCTTTTTTTAATTTTGCGTGAATATTCAAAACAGACAAACCTATAACACAACAGTTTGAAATCGGGCCAATCACCGAACTGGACAAAGTTCCTGAAATATGACATTCGACAATAAATTTGATACAAAGTTTTCGCTACTCGGTGAGAAAAATCACTAAAAAAATGTTATTAACATTGAAAAAAAAAGTTTCACGACACAGAAGAATAAAAGAAAACCTGAACTGAAGGCCCTAAAAGGTGCTAATTGTAAGGAAGTGTCATTGGCAATGTATATGTACATTATTGGAAAATAATCATGGAAACACACTGGTGGTACTGGAGTCATAAGCAATCAGAAGCTCAACTAAATAATCAATTTATCATCAGCACAGTACATTATTACAGAAACTAGTGTATAACCCATCAAAAATAACGTGTGTTAAGAAAACTCTGTAAAGATTGCTATAGATTAATTAACAACAACTAATGCCCTCTTCTTTCATCTCGTGTTTCTTCCATATATATAGAATATATATATAAATATAATATTATTTAACTTATCACAGTGCGATAAGAGCGCCTAAAGTAGTATTTGTTTCGTTATTAGGCCTAAAGTATTTGTTTCGTTATTAGGCCTAAAGTATTTGTTTCGTTATTAGGCCTAAAGTATTTGTTTCGTTATTAAGCCTAAAGTATTTGTTTTGTAATTAGGCCTAAAGTAAAGCGTGCAATAATATACCCTAGGCCCAAGTGCATAAAACTTCTCACGAAAGAAAAAAAATATCAATTCTAAATCATTTTTGAATTAAAATATTCTTCTGTTATATAACTGAAGTTATCAAAAAGAAATAAAAGAGTAAAAAAAAAACCTTTCTAGTATATTAAGCAATACCTAGAGTTATCTAGATTCACGAAGAGTTGTTTCCCTTATATGTAATTGTAAAAAA
>NW_013668569.1:91818-97867 GCF_000517525.1 Limulus polyphemus
CGAAATTCATAACAAGCAAGCAACAAACAAACACGTGAAAATGTATTTTAAAATAGCAGTGTGTTTGGGTATTTTCAAAGTATATTTTCGAAAAGCCAACTTCCAAACCCCAATCCCTCTTCCTTTTTTTTTTTTTATAGAATAAAGTATTATGTTTTAAGATTATTTTGGAGAATCAATAAAGGCTTATGTGTTTACGTGCTTTTTCAGTGATCCAGCATCAGCGGTGTTCAAAATGCTACTTATTCATACAGAAAATGTTGACAGTAATATTTCGTTTTTCGTTTCGTACAGCTAAGTATTGACCAATATGAGAACAGGTCGCTCATGAAGTTAGCTTTAAAACGTACAAGACTGTAACTTTATGAATGCTAAAGATTACGTTGTGAATGTCTGATTCATAAAACATAACTTACATTTATTTTCCCCATTTCTTTAAATGCTTCCTCCCTAAAAAGCGTAAATTAAGTAATCCATCAATATATTATCAACTGCTACGCAATGTCGTGTTACTGTGGTCCTCATTATATATTATATTTATCATTTGTGGTAGAATGTATTATTTGTCTTTATTTGTTTGTTTTTTTAAACAAAATTTCGCTGTGTCCATAGCGGAGATCCAACTTGAATTTTAGACTCGTAGACCCCAAGCTTGCCGCAGAACCATCAGAGACAAAGATAAATGTTTGATAGTTTAGTTAAAAATATCGAAGTTTTAAAGCTTTTTAACAATACAAATAACTTGATGTTAATGTAATTTCATTTAAGTTTTTTGTTTTTTGTTGTTGTTGTTTTGTTTTTTTGGCGCAAAGCTACAAAATAGGCTGTCTGCGTTCTGTTCACTAGGTGGAATCGAACTCCGGATTTTAGCATTGTAACTTTATAAACTTATCTCTGACCCACTGGTAACATAAAGAAAGGAACGTAGAAACACAGAGAATTAAAAGTTTGAAATGTAAAGGTGTTTTAGTTTTATATTTATTTCTCTTGAGGTTAAACATTATACGGAACGTAGAAACACAGAGAATTAAAAGTTTGAAATGTAAAGGTGTTTTAGTTTTATATTTATCTCTCTTGACGGAACGTAGAAACACAGAGAATTAAAAGTTTGAAATGTAAAGGTGTTTTAGTTTTATATTTATTTCTCTTGAGGTTAAGCATTATACGGAATGTAGAAACACAGAGAATTAAAAGTTTGAAATGTGAAGGTGTTTTAGTTTTATCTCTCTTGAGGTTAAACGTTATGCGATATCGATTATAATTTTGGAAAAGTGAAACTGAACACAGGATGTTAAAGTTTGAACCCTGTGGTGTTTTTGATGGTAGTTATGAGAGATGCTTTCAGCGCTATCCCTGACTTTTGTCGTGATCATTTCCACATTTTCGGTAAGACTCGGAACACAAAACGATTGAATAGTTTGAAGGATTTTCTCATCTCTACGCTTTGGCAAAGAGCTTCAGTACGTTTCATATTTATAGTTTAAACCTTCCTTCAATAAATTCTACAAGCAGAGAAGACCAAGTGATCCCCCATTAAAATACGGGGTGTCTGGAAATTATGTTAACATAATCGTTTACTTTTGTTTCAGAGACAGGAGTCCTGAACCATTTCCGGAGGTACCAATCGAGGTACACATCACAGCAGACATGAAACAACATCGGCAGTGCGACATATTCAGAAATAAATGTTAGCCATTATAGTAACTAAATTAGGCATAGTTTGGCTCCTGTGTTAGAGCTCTGGATTTCGGAGCTGGGTTTGAATACGTGCGATACTACAAAATAATCTACGTCTCTAAGCTGTGAGTGCGTTATAAAAGTGACAGTCCATCCCTTCCTCTGGTCATTAGTTCAAAATTAGGAGTGGCAGCAGATAGCCCTAATAGCTTTGTTGTAAATTACAAACACTTCAACTTCTGAAGTAGATGATCTGCATTTAATTTCAGAAACAACTGAGACAAAAATGTGCGATTTTTTTCTCAAAGAAGTGTAATTTATCGGAAACAGTTGCTCATTGTTTAAATAGAACTTTACTTTCTTGATGCTTTGACACAGGAATAGAAAATAACTTTAGGCATTCCAAACTTTCAGAACAGAAAACGAGATGTATTGGATCGTGTTTTAAGTATTGATGATTCTTAGTAAAAGACTGACCAATCACGCCATTCGTGAGGTTTACAATGTACCTTATATATATATATATATATCAGTGGCCCCCAACTGCTGGACAGAAACATCTACAAATGTATAACTATTTGTGAATAAAAATTCATATCATTAAAACTCTAAATCCTGCCAAACTTCCGTGTACTTTATATCTGTAGCTCTGATACTGTAATATAGGCCTAACGGTCCGTAAGTTTTACGGACTAGCTAGTTTAGAAGGACATAATAAAACCGTTTCTTGGTATTCGTAGTTAGGTACAATATTCGGAAGCACAGAATAGTAATGGAGATCTAGAAATTTTGCAAAGTTCCTAAACATAATTTTTTTATCTTTAGTAGTAGATTTCTCTGGAATATTCACACCAGATCATAAAGGCAAAATTTGCGTCTGTACTTGTCTTGAAGGTCGAACTTGCACGTGCTATATATTTAGTCAGAAAATAGTGTTATTGTTTAGCCTCAAGGCCTGTTATCACTAAGAGACAGAGTGAAAACTTCCCTAACTCATAATCTCATTTGGAGTGCATTGCGTGGTTAAGGATGACGTTAATTTGATGAAAGTATGCGTGTGTGTTTCATTCTCGTACTTTATCAATTCAGATCTTCTGTATTCGTGTTGTAAGCTGCTACGTATTCGGATCCAAGACTTGTAGATTTATGTCTTTATTTCCATTTATTCCACTCGTATGCATTAATGTATTAAGACTTTATTTATGTATTCAAACTATATTTATAAATGGATACACATCGCTTATTTTTTATATATATATTCATTTATTATATCTGTTGTTTATTCAATCTTTTCAATGGTGGCTCAGCGGTAAGCTTGAGAGCTTATAACTCTAAAATGCAGGTTTCGATCCCCTTAGGCACAACATAAATAACTCATAGTGTAGTTTTGTGCTTAAGAGCAAACAAACAGACTTGGTACGTCCATGTATTCACTTCATACGTTTTTATGTAATTTAAATTTAAGTAAAAAGTAAATATCGTTCAATCGTTGGTTAATTTAGTATTTTTGACTTCATGTGTTAGTTATTACTAAAAATTTTTTCTTGTGTCTGTTTTTTTTTGTTCATTTAGTTCAGCTCTATTTACCCGTCCTCTTTATATATCGTGAATATTTTTGGACAGTGGCTTTAGGACTGGCAATAAATTCTGACAATACGGACTTACGTGCCTAACTTTATCGTGAAATAAACAAAATTATGATAACATTATGTAAATTATGTAAACAAAATTATGATAACATAATAGGTTATTTGTCTACCGTGGGTATCGAACTCTGATTTTAGCGTACAAGCTTTCAAACTTGTATCTGAACCATTGGGAGGGAGACATCTGTATTCCGTATAAATGTAATGTCTTTCTAATGTTCTATTTTTATGAACTTTTACGTGTAGTTTGGAGATCAGCAGAATTCCTATAATCTTGATATTTGGTTAACTTATTAAATACAATTTAAATTCTTTAAATTGATCGACAGAACGTGTTGTAAAACCTATCGATTTCTGCCTAGTCCAGTGAAGTTTTGAATTTCAATTAAATTCCTTTGTTCCTCGTCTAACTTGGTGGTGCAATATTTAACTCATGCAAAAATGATTAATTGGTACTGTCTTTTGCATCATGAAAACAGAGAATTTTCATTTAAGGGAATGATTTGTGTGGGCACGAACAACGTCGGCTACGGACAGTTATTTTCTCTAAATATTGAATGTTAATATAATTTCTATTAACTGCGTATAAATACGAGTTATTTAAGAGTTCCTTTGTAAAACGATTATTCGAGAAATCGCTAATACACTGATTTTTTTTTGTATGTAGTCTGGGAATGACCCTTATTGTTTCGTGGAGTTTACTGACCATCAGGCTGCAGCGGCTGCTCTATTGGCCATGAACAAGAGACACTGTTTTGGAAAGGTACGTCTTCTTTTTTTATCCTAAATTAGCCATCAGGATTTTAACTTTTAGCCGAAGATATTTTAAAGGACATACACCTTTCTATTTCTGCATCCTCCGTTGGCTCAGCGATAAGTTTCAAGTTTTATAATGCTAAAATTCGGGTTTCGTAACCTTGTGGTGGGCATAGCAGGAATGGCCTATTGTCCAGCTTTGCGAATAACGACCAAAAACAAATAGAAAACATCTTTTTTTTTTTCCCGTGTGTCTATCCATAATGGATTCTCGTTGTAATTTCGATGGCTAACACTTATGCCTAAGAATAAATAAATCAGTACGTTTTGTAGAGTCTTAATTACATTTTTCTTATTTTAAATAATATACAGTGACTTTTAAATAAAACATGACATAGAATTACATCGTGCATTAAATGTGTATAAAACATATGGAGCGCATTTCCAGAGTTTGTAGATTTTGCCACCCGGGGCGCTACTTACGCTTTGTGACGTTACAACTTGCGTTTTTTCCTTTTTTTTTTTTTTTACTAGCCTGACGGAGCTGTCATTGTGTCTTAGAGATGCTTGCAACCAGAAAATCTCTCTTAGATCGCATAGCATTTGTAAAGTTTTTTAAAATAACGAATCCAATGCTGGGGCGGCGTGCTTCTCCTGCCTTTCCCATAAATTTGAGAAGACAGGATTTGTGGCCGATGAACTATGACCAGGAAAGAGCTGGTGCAGATATTCAACACGTGTCGAGGATGATACAGCAGTATCCATCAAGTTGCCAGATCTACTGGTCGTGGAAGATCAACCACGAGTCAATAAATCTGTTTCCATACAAACAGGAGGAATTTATTTCTGGCAACCCGGAGAAGTGGTTGATCTTTGCACGTGTTCAGATGGATTTAAATGGACTTGACAACGTTTTATGGACTGATGATAACCTCCTTTCGCCTCCATTATTTACACTCATGATTCTATTATATGGTGTGACGCTGATCCACGTGCATTCGTTGACGTAAACGAGACTGTGTGGGTTAGTTTGTCAGCATTGAATGTTTGTCTGTTGATTTTTGCGCTAAGCTATTCGAGGGCTATCTGCCCTTGCCGTCCCTATTTTAGAAGTGACAGACTAGAGTGACTACGGCTAGTCAGTACCACCCACCACCAACTTTTGGTTTATTCTGTACCAACGAGTAGTGGGACTGACCTTTACATTATAACGTCCCTGCAACTGAGCATTGTTATCATCAATTTTCATTGTTATTTTTATTTTGAGGAGCCCACAGGTCGTAGTTTACTTATGACCGTTATCAACACACGTTAGTTAACGATCACCATTACGTGTTACCAACGTTGTGAAGAACCAGCTTCGTAATGGTTTCAGTGAACGAACTAATCATCAACAAAGGGTTGCTGCATGTTTGGCCACCATGGTCACCAGATGTCCTGTCTTCGGAATTTAGGTTAAGGGTCTATCTGGAAACTGTTGATCTCAAGAACATTATTGCCATCAAAGTGGTTAATTGCACGCAGCTCTGTAACACGTGATACCACATCTGAAGGCTATTATTGAGAAGGGTGGAGGTGTGTACCACGTAATACCACATCTTTTGGCTGTTATTGAGAATTACGGAGTTGCGTATCACGTGATACCACATCTGGAGGCTATTATTGAGAATGGCGGAGGTGTGTACTACGTGATACCACACCTGGAAGCTATTATTGAGAATTACGGAAGTGTCTACTACGTGATACCACTTCTGGAGGCTATTATTGAGAAGGGTGGAGGTGTGTACTACGTGATACCACACCTGGAAGCTATTATTGAGAAGGGTGGAGGTGTGTACTACGTGATACCACACCTGGAGGCTATTATTGAGAAGGGTGGAGGTGTGTACTACGAGATACCACATCTGGAAGCCGTTATTGAGAAGGGTGGAGGTGTGTACTACGAGATACCACATCTGGAGGCTATTATT
>NW_013668569.1:98799-105445 GCF_000517525.1 Limulus polyphemus
TTATTATTGAGAATTACGGAAGTGTCTACTACGTGATACCACATCTGGAGGCTATTATTGAGAAGGGTGGAGGTGTGTATCACGAGATACCACATCTGGAGGCTATTATTGAGAAGGGTGGAGGTGTGTATCACGAGATACCACATCTGGAGGCTATTATTGAGAATGACAAAGGACATTGCGAACAGTTCCCGCAGTGAGTTAAACGAAATATTAAATAAGGATTGTTTCAATAAAGTGTTAACTCCATTTATTTTTCTTGTTTTCTGATTTAAACATCGATTCCTTAATAAAAGTTGTTTTAAAAACCGATATAGCTGTTCTGGTGTGACATCACATTGCACATATGACGCTCTCTCTCTCTCTCTCTGGCGTATGCCCGATTAATTCAGCTAACACACGTGTGTTGCGTACGGTTCGGGACTTATATAAAAAAAATAACTTGTAATTGTCGTTCATCTTGTATATTTATTTTTGTCAGTTCAACTTCTAAGTTTTCCGTTGGTATTAAGTCATAAACACTGGAAATACGTGAATTTTAGCTGAGTGTTGCACTCCCAGAACACTGGCTCTCAAATACCTAGCACGCACACGTCTTTCTCGTTTGAGGTTTTACAGTCCTTACGTTTTCTACTAATGCAGTTTTGATGGAGGGAGATAAGTGTAGGAAGAAGCAGCATGATCCAAATGGAATTATCTTCCCAAAGGGGTAAAAATGACGTTCGAAACGCATGATGAATCGATTTCCCCCCTGTAAATATAGGCTATTAGTTGTATCCGTAGTTCCAGCGACATCTACCTCTAAATACTTAATATCCTACCTGAAATATCATTGGATAGAAAGATAGAAAAAAACAACAACATTTCTTCTGGCTGTCGTATAGTTTGTAACATGGGATCATTTTTACGGCTACAAACGAAAGAACAGTGTAACTTCTTGACATATAGATGAGTAAACTGATTGGCTTTCTCCACGAGGAGATAGGGTTTTCTTTCTTGATTACACACTGGGGAATGGTATTAGTTTTGGACTCTCGTTGAGCAGTACTTATTATTTTTTTTTTTCTGGTAAAACGGATGTTGATATTTTCTGTAATTCCTAACACTTTTCTCAAGGTGTCTTTTATTCGTTTCATTGCAGACATTCCTTATCGGCGGGCGTGTTTTGACCTTATTAGGGATTTCTGTTTTATAGACTTCTCATTGCTGCTAATAGCGTAGCTGCAAAAACAGAGAAGTAAAGACAACTATGATTGTTTGTCAGGTGATATCGTGAGTTCATCCACGAAAGTTTAATCGGACTGTGTAACACAGTTATCGTGTAAAAGTATATATCACAGTCACCGCGTCGAGTACGTTTTCATCATGTAAAATTGTGTATCAGTCACCACGTAAAATTATATTTCACAGTCACCATGTAAAATTGTGTATCAGTCACCATGCAAAAACGATGTATTACAGTCACCACGTAAAATTAAATTTCACAGTCACCATGTAAAATTATGTATCAAAGTCACCATGTAAAAACGATGTATTACAGTCACCACATAAAATTATATTTCACAGTCACCACGTAAAATTATGTATCAAAGTCACCATGTAAAATTATGTATCAAAGTCACTATGTAAAAACGATGTATTACAGTCACCATGTAAAACGACGTATTATTCACCATGTAAAACTGTATATCACGATCACCATATAAAACTGTATATCACAGTCGCCATGCCCAATATAACAGTAAGTCTTGTATCATGGATATTAAAATGACCGAACTGTTATTTTATTTATATAGAATGATGGTGTAGTTATTTTTCAGTGATACTGAAGACAAAATCTGATTTATTTGTTAACATCTCGGAATAAGTGTAATGGAAAAAAAATAAGTTCTGTTACTAGTTTACGTACTCACTTAACGAATGTGGAAGACATATTTTTTCTGGAGTTGGCACGTGGCATAGGCAGATTACGTTTCAAACCACGAAATCCCCAATATACTCTTTACCACTCCCTGGAAAACCTAAGGATACATGCCATGTCTGGTGAAAATCGGTCCAGCGGTTCACCAGTTATAAGCGAACATACAAACAGAATTTTGTGAAAAAATGTTTTAGACAAAGAGGTATGTAACTTACGATATCATAATAATTTGTTTATGTAATGTACGGTATCATATTATCAAAACATAATAATAACAGTTAAAGTTATTTGTGTATGTAATGTACGGTATCATGTTATCAAAACATAATAATAACAGTCGAAGTTATTTGTGGTGAGAATGTCATTTTCGATCGTATACAACAGAAAATATTTTCAAGAATTTTGATGGTTATGTAAATTGCAATTCACGTCCGTTCTGTTGATGCTGACACAGTTTAAGCCTCGTTTTGGTTAACTGCCTCAACGTACCGAACACCTTGTATCGGTAAACTGGGTTGTTTTTTGCTGAATAATTTTGTTTGCGTTTACGCGAATTGTTATTTAAACCAGAGCCGTCTAACGCGGAAATTATTCCGCATTCAAACCATTCCGCAAAAACTTAGGAATTTTGATATAAGTATCAGAATTCAGTGAGGATATGGATATTTAGAGGACACAATGGAGCTGAAGGAAACAGCTATGCCAGCATCTATGTGTATTTTCGTTCTGCCAGTCTTGTTTCTTAAAAAAAAAAGAAAAAATATGATAGAAACTGTGAGAGAAAATAGTATTCTTTACATTAAATAGATATACCTACATATGTGAATCGCGAAGGATTCATGGATTTTGATATTCCCGTGATAGATGTAACTGTATCTGATCACACATCAAGGAAATGTTTGTTTATTGAGGTTGTCATTTTATAAATAATATACGGGTAGTGGTTTATCCCCCCCCCCTCCTCCAACAAATGTAGCCCTTGTATATGGAGTGATTTATTAAAAATGATTTTTATTGCAGTAGGAAACATGCATTTGTGTTTATGAGTAATAAATATGTCGGTGGAGAAGGGAAATAGAAATGTTGGTGTGATAATATACTACCAGATGGTGTAGTCATCTGAGGCTGAACGTGTATAGTCTTTGCTTTAAACTAGCAATGATTTGTGAACCCTCTGCGAAACTTGCTTCTTTGCAGTACAGATTTGTTTGGTAGGAAAAACATCCTGGTGAAGGTCGGAAAATTCAAATTCCGGGTTTTTTTTTTATTCGCATTATTATATTGGGCACATCAAATGCATACACAGACGAGTGAATGGAGCTGAATGGAAGTTACTTAACGTTAATTTACTATTAGATAAATAAATGAAAAACAACAACAGAAAATAAGTGTAACTTTTTTGGAAAATGATGTGTCAAACAAGCGAAATTTTAAGAAATTGGATAGCTAGGAGTTTCCACTGGACTTTAGGAGTTACTTATTATCACAATTTAGGAATATTTTACAATCTGTTCTTAATTTTATTCTTATTGTACGTTTGGAAAAGGATAAAGTCTTAATCGAAACTGAATAGTTCCACTTTTGTTCGTAGTGGTCGAGCGCGTGCCGGACTGTGGAATGGAGGTTACTGGTATGCCTCCCGTTACCACAAAAAATTGCGCTTCGCACTTTGGGGCAGTGGGTGCGTTATAAGATCGACAGTCAAATCCCACTATTCAGTCTGACGAGAGTAGTCTGAGAGTTGTCGGTGGATGGCGTTGACAAGCTACAATACCCTCTGTTCTGTTATTTCAAAATTAGGGACGGTTGCCGCAGAAATCAAACAAGGAATTGTTTGTCCTACTGGAAATTTATATCACAGCAGAAGGAAGTTGTTTCAGTTTAAAATAATCTCGAGTTGTGCATTTTTCTTCCTTTGTGATGGAAATTCACATTTTAAACATTGCTCATGCTGATGATACTTCTTTGAATTGAAGGTTATTTATTAAAGACGAACTTTGTCGCCAGGGGTGCTGTAGCAAGCACACTTTTACACATTTCAATTGTATTATTATATTTATTTTCTGAGGAACACGCTTTTCAGACCCCCCCCCCCCCCTTTGGCAAAAAAATCTCTCATTGTAAAATCTGCAAGTTTATCCAGGCACACCACACTTTGCAACAACTTCCTACACCACTGACCCTGGTAGGGGGCGACCGTATTTTGTTTGGGGGGGTGGATGAAAAGCGTGACGAAAACGTTTCGTCTTTCTGTTTCTTAAGCCGATTTTATCGTTATAATCATTGGTTGTATATATCAAGGTTTAAATTAAGTGAAACTTGGTGGGGTGCAAGGTGTGTTACAGAGAAGAAAAGGGGGAGCTACCTAAAAAGTTTGAGAAACACTGTGATAAAGCACTTAATTATGTGGACACGCATGGTAACTTGCAGTGAAAAAGAAAAATGGCTGATGCACTGGCGCGAAGGCTTTCGGTTTGTGGAGGCGATTTGTTCTTGACGAATTGGATTGTTTGTTTGTAATAAAGCACAAAGCTACGCAATGGGCTCTCTGTGCTCTGCCCACCAAGGGGTATCGAAACCCGGATTCCAGCGTTGTAATTCCGCAGACATTCCGCTGTGCCACTGGGGGAGGGGGCAACGAATTGGATCAAACGAGTATGATACACATTACAGAGACCTGAAGACGAAAGGCGGAAGACTTTTTAAACGTCGTCCTCTCGTAAAGAGATTGTATAGTCACTGATGTATTTCTACAAGTGTTTCTCTAATAGGCAGTTGCTTCCTATTTTACAGTCAACTCAACATGAATTCTCTTCATAAAATATCTCTCATAGAACTTCTGTATTTGTTGTTACCCCAGCCGGTCTGATGAGCTTTGGTATTGAGCGAAAGGCTCGCCGGCATTGAATATAGTAGATATAATGTGGTTCACTTACTGTTATACATTTTCCTTTACATTACTGAGATGGTCTTAGAATTTTCCCATGTCCCTAACTTGTGCTCTAGAAACACAAAATAAAAAAAATAGTCACATCATTATTTGAACATGTTTTTGTCCTCCGACGTTTCCTGTTTTCAGTGTACCTTGTTATTTGCCGCAATTTTCTGGAAGCTTTCGAACGGTAGCCACGAACCAGTAAAATTCGGGGAATGTGGGGGGAAAGAAGCCTAAAAAGACAGGGAAATTGTTTATTTTTCCCTTTATTTTTATCTCAGAAACTCCATGTGCACGAAAACCGTGTTGCTATGTCAGTTGTGAGTATATTTTAACAGAGTCTCTTGTAATAACTATCTAATTTATAATGTTTGATAATAGACTAGATGAAATCTACATGTCATGTCAAATACTGTATGAATGTCAGTCCGTTCACAGAAAATGGTATAGTATAACCATCATTGACTAAATAATCTTTGGTGTAGTATAACCATCATTGACTAAATAATCTTTGGTGTAGTATAACCATCATTGACTATAGAATACTTGGTGTAGTATAACCATCATTAACTGTAGAATCCTTGGTGTAGTATAACCATCATTAACTATAGAATCCTTGGTGTAGTATAACCATCATTGACTATAGAATCCTTGGTGTAGTATAACCATCATTGACTATAGAATCCTTGGTGTAGTATAACCATCATTGACTATAGAATCCTTGGTGTAGTATAACCATCATTGACTATAGAATCCTTGGTGTAGTATAACCAACATTGACTATAGAATCCTTGGTGTAGTATAACCAACATTGACTATAGAATCCTTGGTGTAGTATAACCATCATTGACTATAGAATCCTTGGTGTAGTATAATCAACATTGACTATAGAATCCTTGGTGTAGTATAACCATCATTGACTATAGAATCCTTGGTATAGTATAACCAAAATTGACTATAGAATCCTTGGTATAGTATAACCAAAATTGACTATAGAATCCTTGGTATAGTATAACCAACATTGACTATAGAATCCTTGGTGTAGTATAACCAACATTGACTATAGAATCCTTGGTGAAGTATAACCAACATTGACTATAGAATCCTTGGTGTAGTATAACCAACATTGACTATAGATTTCGATACCAGTGGTGGGCACAGCATAAATAGCCCATCGTGTAGCTTTGTGCTTAACTACAAACAAACAAATGATTTTCATTCTCTTCTCCTTGGGCTCCAGTAACAGTTTCGTGAACAATCAACGTTGTTTAATTCTGGCTTCATTAAGTATTTCATACGGATTAATTGTCCCAGTAAAAGTTATTAAAGACATATATTTTTTTGGAAATTTGTTTAGGATATCTTGGCATAACTGGGTTTTAGTAGTTGTGTTAAAAAGCATTATTTTATGATTAAATATATTTTTGAATAATTAAGATATTTGTAACTATGATAGAAAGATAAAACATTAATCATAATGAATCGAATTTCGATGGACGAAGGACTTTTGATGTTTGGATAGATAAACAATAAATAAACATAATTTAATTAAATTATAAACTAACAGATACTTCTAATCCAAAAATACAAGTTTACATTCACATGTATTAAAATCAGTAAAGAATAAAAAAATATTTACTTAATTGTTATTTTAAATTTTAAATCTGTATTTTATGTATTTGTGAAAAAAAATTTTAAACGGATTTGCAGTGCATAAGATTTTGTAAACAAACCAACCAAATGGTTTAGACAGATGAGATGGATATCGTTACTGGAATACTAATGTGTTT
>NW_013668569.1:106220-117492 GCF_000517525.1 Limulus polyphemus
CGCGCGAGTTTCCGAAGCAACGAGAACAAACAAATCTTGCGGTAGGCACAGTGCAGATAGCCCATTTTAGGTAGAGTATAACTCATTTTATTGATCATCAGGGCAGACTATCTTGCTTTGTTGCTCGTGAGGAATAACGTACAGTGTACAGTACATACCAAGCTAGTTCATGTCATACTCCTTTATCATATAGTTTATTATAAACTGAGAACGGTGTGAATACTAGTCGACTTTGCGCGTGCCTTACCAAGTTCTAATTGGCTCTTACTTCTTTTTCTTGTCTTGTACGTCACTCGTAATTACCCTTCATCATTGAACAGTGAGTTAATCTATTGTTTTTAACCACAGGTACAACTTTTGACTTTTACAGAGTATGCATAATCTGCTCCAGACGAGGGCGTGCCTGTTATAAAAGAGCCTGCCCCTGTTACTACGTATGTACCCTTGAATTTTGTTAGAGTACACGTTAACTACATTAACCCTGACAAGAGCACACCGCTTATAAAAGTGTTTGGTTTGATTTGATTTTCGCGCAAAGCTACATATAGGCTATCTGCGCTAGTCGTCCCTAATTTAGCAGTGTTATACTAGAGGGAAGGAATGTAGTCAACATCACCCACCGCCAACTCTTGGACTACTCTTTTATCAACGAATAGTGGGATTGATCGTCACGTTATAACGCCCCAACGGCTGAAAGGGCGAGTATGTTCTGTGACGGGGATTCGAACCCGCGACCGCAGAGTGCTAGTCGAGCGCTATAACCACCAGGCCTTGCCAGGTTTCGCATAAAAGAAAGCTTTATAACTAAAGTGTAAGGTTTCATACCTATGCATTTCTTTTTAAATCTTTAATTGAGCGGTTTTTGAATACCGTTACATCAACAACTTGGCAACTTTATGTAAATGAAGTTTTTTAATTACAAAATTATAATTGTCTGGCAAAAAAAGTTAATAATTTTTCTTTCATACTGAAATCGCCCACGACTGTTTGAATAAAGCTTTTTAATAAGAAACTTTCGACGTTCGTCTTTAACCGAAATTGTCTTTACGCTTGAACTATAATCGTTATTAGTTATTCAATTTTAACTTTTTTTTTCCAAGTGCGGGGGCGCTTTGTGCGCGTATACAGGAAGATACCGAAGTAATGATCATTAAAGAAGGACGCATATTTTTTCTATAGTCACTTTTCGCCAAATTAGAAGATAATAATAACAATTGATTCAGTAAACCGTAAAATTTTATATTTCCTGAACGCCACCCGTGCGTTTCTGCAACTGTATATATATAATCGTTTATCTGTAGATCGAAATAAGTACTAACGCTTCTAAAACTTAATCACATGCAAGCTCCAAAAAACAAAATCACTAGTCCACTTAACTACATAGTTCATTGTATTACTTCTGCAGCTGGAGTCAAAAGTTGGCCGGGCTGGGCGTGACCGAGTGAATGGAGGATTCATTGTTGAAGACCCGTTGCCACAAAAACCCACTCCGCACGTTGGGGTCGTGGATGTGCAATAACAGTGACTGTCAATCCCTACTATTTTTTCAGCTACTATTTGGTGTTTGCGGTGGGTGTTGTTGAAAAGTTTCCTTCTCTCTAGTCTTATAAGTTCAAGATTAGGGGATATCTAAGCATTTACAGCCCTTGAGTGGTTTGTGTTTAGGACTGAATGAAATACGTTAACCAACAATATGACGGACTGACAGTCCGTCTGTGAAGATCAAACAAAAACAGGAGTTATTGGATAACTGTGTACAGAAATAATATAAGTATTTAGTACCTATACTTTTAGGATTATCTATGTACTTGGTGGTGGGGTGGGGGAGTAATAGGTAATTTTAGACTCTGCTTAAAATAAATAAAGTATCAATTACTGTGTGTGTGTGTGTGGTGGGGGTGGGGGGGGTGATAGGTAAATTACGTTTCCAAAGTTTTTACTCGCTTGATTTAATTTACATCTTCATTGTTTATTTAATGTTACTGTTTATTTAATCAGTTTGTTGTTTCGGTTATATAGAAACAAATGAAAATTTCAAGAAAAAACGTTAAATCTGGCAGATTTTTATGTATTCTTCACAATGATTACACAATTTATATTTTTCTTTTTTACCTATAAAGGTTTCAATAGATTACAAAAAGTTCTTGATTGGCATCGTTTTGATCAATGCTTGCCCGTTTCTGATGTCAGATCACTGTATAATACTTGATACACTATTATTAGAGGGGTAAACTAGGCTTAACATGAGTTAAGCCTAATCAGCCTTTTGATACAGTACTATTAGAAGACACTATTGAATGTAATCTAGGCTTAACTCATATTAAACCTAATCAACCTTTTGATACACTACGATTGTGGTAACGTATCTTTTCCAAAATCAAAACTCGCTGGCTCGGAAACATTTCAGTTACCATGAAAACAAAATTTTCCTTTTTTCTTTAAACTGTATTAATATTTTATACCTAATGAACTAGCCACGGCATCGTGTTTAAGAAGCGTTTATCTCTTATAAAATGTGTTCTATATCGGATAAATAATACAATTAGGAACACTTCCGACAGCATCAACAACAAGGAAAAGGTCAAAAGCTACAAGGAGCAGATTCTGGGCGTAACCATGAATTATTCACAGCCCTTATATATTTATTAACATATTTGAAAATGTCTGTTGTTTTATTGTATTTTTCACACTAGACAAATCGCGTTATGTTTATGCAGTCTTCAATGTTGAATATTCATACGGTGACGAGACGATTTTATAACTCTCAATTTTGTCTATGTTCGTAACTGGCTGTGTTACTTAAAATGGTAAAATAACCTAAATTTCCTATTTTAAAAGCCACTTCTTTCTGAAGTCCCGATGGTGTTTGTTAGTTTATAAGTTTATTTACTTGTCCGACTTGTTCCCAAGAAATCATATTGTGTATTCGATTCGATTAAATTACTGTTGACCAGGAGAAAAACAAAACAAAACAAACCGTATGTTAAAAGTGGATGCGATTAATTATCAATGAACAAATTATGTTATTACCGTTCTTGAATAGTCAACTTTTACAAAATTAGAATAAAAGATTATCTTCAATAAATTGAGTGACGTTTTATTAAAGCCCCCCCCCCTAAAAAACAAACAAAATGGTGGGGAGGGGAAGTGAAAAGTATTGTTCGTTACCATTAACACTGAGTATATCACCATCCTAGCGTGAGACGCAGAAGTAAGATTTTTGCGGTGGTTAGGGTTAAGATTGTTACGGCTCCTTGCGAGTAATAAGAATAACAGTCAACCTCGTTATTCAGTTTAAAAAAAAAACTGGGCAAAGTCTTTGTAGCAGCGAATGATACTAATTGGTTGTGTTCCGTATGGTTAGTAACTCAAAATTAGGGTTGTTTACAACTGAACCCAATAGAAATATCTGTATTGGTCATTTAGTCCACGTGGTGTAAGTCCAAGTCGAAAACTGTCATTCGTGTTTCATCTTCAAACCACGAAATAATTACTGTATGTCTGTAATGTAGTTGCAGACATAAGGTAATCTTTTCAGTAAAATATTTTTTTGAAAGTTGTATTAGACTATGTTTGAAAGGAAACATTTGCCTATCCGTTCAGAATTGATGTATGTAGGAACATATTGTATTGGATTTTCACCAACTTATTATAGTTGGTATCTTTGGATATATGTGGATTCTTTTGCATTTTTTTTTTACAACGGAAGAGAAAACTATACTTTTTTTCTTAGGAGATGGTGAACCATTTCCTAAAGAAAGTCACAAGAAAACACCACCTGGGAGGGGGAGGGAGGTTTCTGTTTTATCTGTTCTCACAACATGCGGTTAGTTTATTCTTAATACGATGAGGTCTCAGTTGAGCTCTAACTAATGATGTATTTCCATCAATACAATAGATATCTCGGGGATGGATTCCAGATTTTTTGTTTATAGAGGGGGGGGGTTCTTCCACCTAGTCGTGTGACACCTTTTGAAAAGAAAATTCTTTCTTTTTGAGGTCTAAGGATTTCTTTGTTTGGTGTCTTTAAGGATGTTGCACCCTCCTCTGGATCCGTCCCTTAATTATTATTATTATTACGTTTTTATTAAGTGGAGATGGTACTTTACTCTCTCACTGTGTATTTTTACTTGTAACTTTTCAGATTTTATTATTGAAATTAAATTGTCATACGTGTGACTTATAAGAACGTTTTTTGTTTTGTTTTTAATAGTTAGTGCCATTCGTTTCTAGTTATGTTTGCAAAGCTTTACCCAGCTCAGGTGAATTACTCGGTTTCTCGGGTCGAAATTTTGAGACCAAGAATTTGATATTAAACTGATCGAAGTGGTTAACGTGTCGGGCTGCGGATCGAAGGGCGCACTGTAAAGTTACTCTTAATCCTTTTATTTGGTTCAGAATGCCGGACAAAACCCTTGTCGCGGCGGGTGTTGTTGACTGGCTTTTATCCCAATAGTCAGAAGCTCAAATTTATGGAGAGCTACAACCTGGGTGTTTAGCGTGCATGCGAATATGATGTCTTCCAGGCTGAAAACCCCAATTCTAGTGTTGCCATCTTTTAAACAGCACGATGCTACCACGGAACCCAGTGTAAAATAGAAGCCTGAGTCGTGGTAAAACGAATATCTACTAAACATGAGAATGCTTGTTCAATAATCACGTTGTAGTTAGACCGTCATTTCAAGCCACACAGATGCCCCTACAGGCAGAAACTCGAACTAACTATAGCTTCCGCTGTACACTCTCGCCCTGATTAGCATAAAAAATTCCTCTCAATTTGATGGATGGTTTGTTTTTAGGAACCCTCGCATTTTCAATTCTTCACTGTCAATATACCAGCTTCATCATTCTTCCGTTTATTGTGATAGATAAGAAGTCCTTGTTTAGATGTAATTCACGCTTTTAGACATCATTTTACACTTTTATACGTGACAACATTGTCAAGTAGTCAGTGTTGGTTTGTGTGTGTGTGTTGGAGAAAAATGTTGTGTTTTAATAAATGTCAGTTAAGGATTCGTGAATTAGTTATTATTGAAAGTTATTTAGTGATACCTTATAAATAACAGTCCATGAGACCTTTGAAAGTGTCATCTTATGGATGTACCATTCTAGACTGTGGTTTTTGGATATACTGATTATCTTCGACTTTGGTCAACAGCGGTCAGTCATACTAGTCGAAAGTATTCTTTAGCAAGACATGTAACTTTATGCTGTTTTGACTCGTGTTTTACTCACCACGGTGAACCTATATTTATACGAGTTGTGTTTTACTCACCACGGTGAACCTATATTTATATAAGTTGTGTTTTACTCACCACGGTGAACCTATATTTATACCAGTTGTTTCACTCACCACGGTGAACCTATATTTATGAGTTGTGTTTTACTCACCACGGTGAACCTATATTTATACTAGATGTGTTTTACTCACCACAGTGAACCTATATTTATACCAGTTGTGTTTTACTCACCACGGTGAACCTATATTTATATAGAACGCTACTAATTTGCATTCTAAAATATTCACCAAGAAAGCTGTTTAAATTACTAAAGATATGAAGTCCGATCCACCATTCGGTTTACCATTATTCACCAGGAAAGCTGTTTAAATTACTAAAGATATGAAGTCCGATCCACCATTCGGTTCACCATTATTCACCAAGAAAGCTGTTTAAATTACTAAAGATATGAAGTCCGATCCACCATTCGGTTCACCATTATTCACCAAGAAAGCTGTTTAAATTACTAAAGATATGAAGTCCAGTCCACCATTCGGTTCACCATTGGTCAGCGAGTTATACTTTAGCATAATCTGTTTATAAAAAGTGACGTAATTCACCGTGAAGACTTATTTTCAAGTTGTATATTACAATTTCCCGCGAATCTGTGACACGGTCACGCTGTAGTGTCTGTGATTCGAATACACGGTATCAGTAGCAAGCTGTGATTGATCTGATTTAATTTACACAGCTTTGATATAAATGATAAGGATGAATATACTAAATACACGGGGTTTATTAGCACTTAAACTGTTATACAGTTGAGTCAAACAATCCTTGGACCACAGATTGCGTATGTTCGTGCCTTAAGTGTATATTGTAGTAATTGTTTTATGTATCCATAGGGGGTTCATAACACATTCATCTTTGGTGAATGGCATTGTATGGAGATAGTAAGTTAAAGGTTGGATTATTAAGAATAGAAAAAAAAGAAAAGAAAACAACAACAACATTGAATAAATCAACAGTTGTTGGAAGTTTATAAACCACTCGCCCACATTGAACTACCCACAAGGCTTAGCTTGGACGCGAGGGAAAACAGACTGCTTTAGTAAACCGTGATCGTTGAATCAACAATCAAGGAAACTGCTTTTGTAATGGATATTAGGAGACACCTACGTTCCAATATTAAACTTTACAAAAGTGTATGATGAGTCTCTCGGGGCAGGGAATGTCATGTTTTGAGTATAAAGCTCAATATTACTCTTTTAGGTATTACATGTTCTGACATTCAGGTCACATTTTGGAAGTTTTGTTAATTTATATAAATTTTCTACTCACTGGATATAAAGGAAAATCTTTGTTTACACGGTGTTTTAGGAGCGCCCTCTTTCCTCGGAGTTAATCAACTAGCTAGCATCTGCGTATGTTGGAGTAGTCCACACTATTTACATTAGAATGTCTTATCTCAGAGATACAGCTAAACAAGGTGGAATGAGTAGACAGCTCTAAAATAAACAGTTGTAACCAAACACAAGGATCCTAGTCCAGTCCTCTGCTTCAATAGATAGCGATGAGGTTTTTTTCTATCTGTTTAACTCTTCGTAGGCGAAACCGCACGTGCCAACATTATCAAACAACAGAAAAATCAACTGGGATCGTAGTCTATTTCAAGTATTGTCATAATAGCCATAATTTAGACTTGAAACTGCGATCAGTTTGACTCTTACGTGCATATAGAAACAGATAATGCTCAGTAATGAAGACGTTCCAGTGAATAAATTTTGTTTAGTGACAGTAAATACCCCTTAATGATAGTAAATGTGTTTATACAATGGTGTTACTAAACAATGATAAATGTTATTTATAACTAACTCATTGTTGCTATTGGTAATAAATATTGTTCACGAGGCAGTGTTGGTCAATGACTGTAAATGTTTTTATAAACAATTAATTGTTGCTAGTGGCACCGAATATTGTATGTAAGTCACAAGTCGGTCTTGCTTAATTACAATAAATATATATAATAGGTATTAAAAAACACGGTAATAACACAAAAAAACATATTTAATACGGACGTTTTGATATGTCCTTAAATTCCATAATCAGCGTTAATATAGTTGTTTAAGACTCATAACGTAGAATCATAAACGATGAAGACTCGGGTATGAGGGCCGAAAGCTCGCAATAAAAATATTTTAACGTAAAGAAAAGTCAGTTTGTAATTCTACATACGCGTTAATATCTCAAAAAAAATGTTAGTTCGTGATATTCGAACTACAAAAGACAACATTAGCATTGAGCGAGTTTTCGTATTAGAAAAGAATAGATTTAAACTGTGACAATATAATGGAATGTACGATAAAACGTGCAGCAAACACGTTTAATAAGTAACATTGTTGAGAGAAACTATTATAGAGAAAGGCTTAAATGTAAGTATAAACACCGTATCTTTAAAATAATACTAAATATCAAATAAGAACACTGAGAATCCGGAATTGATTACATTACTGACAACAGAGAGAGAAATTAATATTATTTAGTGTTAGGTGATCATTGAAAACGGAGAGTTTTTCTGTAATAAAGAGTTCGTAATCTGTGGTTCCAGAGTCGAGCACGTGGGAACTTCAGCTAACTCGAGCCTTCTATCCGTGAGAATAACAACAACCGGATACTTCTAGAAAACTTAAAAATTCTCGACTCCGGAATTACAGATTACGAACTCCTTAGTAAAGTCTATCACTTCCAAACGGCTATAGCCCAGAAACTCATAGTTTACATGACGTTGAAGTGACGTCATGAATAGTAAAAGGTCGGGTCAGGTCATTAACACGAATGAATTACGCCATAAATCTTGATTTGTCATGCAGGGTGGCCACGATGCTGGAAAAGTCAATGGTCAAAAACGTCAGTGAGAAATTGTGATCCCCTCCCACAGATCCTGCACGTGCACGGTACCACGCCTCTTAGTTGTAGCAGTTATGGGCATATTTTGCCATACCCTTTACCAGATAAAGTAACAAATGGTATGGTAACAAAGGGTATGATAACATCTAATAGGTTATGTGAAATATTGTTCTGGAAATAAAAAAGTAAGGATTTGTCTACCGCCAAATTGCAATGCGCGTGGAGTTTTTAATACCGTTTAATAATAAGATTACAAACTTAAGTTAGCTGAACATAATTAATCGGAAAAGCTAATATATCCGTGTGTCGTATCCGCTTCCGCGAAATCCTGAAAAATCTTTTATTTATTTAAATAATATCTCCACCTTGTTAATATGAAGATCCATAAGGCTACTAACACCGAGATCGCTGGCAGACAAACAATTCTATCAATCTCGCAATATTGGAACAAAAAAGACGTCCCTAACAGGAGCATTAAATGCAAATTTTATTTTCCAATTGCACATCTTCCAATTCGTTTATTTATTGTACACAGAAGAAACAGAGGACAGTGAATTATTTCATCTGACTAACTAAGTCGTATCCGTGTGTCTTGTAGGACAGAAAGGAGACTGGAAACTAAATACCTGACTCGGAAACTGGCAGCTCCAAGGTTTTGCTGACACTCAAGACCTGAGAGACGGCCTGATTAGGACTTTCTGGTCACTCGGATTTGTATAAGCTGATTAGTACCGCGCTGCAAGATTGGTTTAGGCTTTGCTGAACATCTCCAAGTTAAGCAGTTACGACGGACCTTTTTAAACTTCATCTCATTTTCCACGGAGACGTTGTGAAAGTAGTTTGTTTTTTTTCCATGTTCAGTGCGATTTAAATGATTTTATATTTATAATCCAGTATACATGTATGTATGTATATATAAGGCGACTCAATCAAGTTAATCTTTCTTGGTGGGTTTTCAGGTGTTCCTTAATGCATCAGTTTTAGAATAAGGCATATTTGACTTGCGTCACTAACATCACGTGCTTGTACTTTCAGTCTATGTATACGGGCAGAGCGTGGCCTAGAGGTAGTATGCCTGAATTGAGAATCCAAGGATTCATGGTTCGACAACTCGATACTGCAAAAACTCGATCTGTGATTGGGGCCGTTGGTGTGTTATAAGAGTGACGGTCAAATCCCCGTATTCGATCAGCCAGGAGTTGGCGGTGGGTACTGATGATTATCTGCCTTTCCTCACATACATACATACATTACTTTTTCAGAATTTCGGGCAAAATTACAAAAGGATTACCCGAGGATAACAGTCCTTAATTTTCAACTTAAAGACTAATGTATGTGTGTGTGTGTAGCTGGCAATGAGTTTGGATATGTTTTGGTTGTATATCTGTTACTACCCCCGAAAAAAGATGTTACGGAATCTAATTCTATTGTATTTCATGTAAACGATTATAGGATATTGGATGTTTTCATCCAGAACGGCATCTCATGTGACACGTGGGATAAACGGTCAAGTGAGAGATCCCAATGCTCAGGAATAACCATGTTTAATTTAGGAGTGTTGACCAGAAGGACCCTTATGTGCCACACGTGCATCGATAACGTGTGGTGAACACTTTAAAACATTAGATTCAATAATCACGGAAATGCAGCTTAATAATAAAGAAAGGTTCGTAGTTTTGTCTTTCCTTTGTGGGGGGCAACCCCCCCCCCCGTTTGAACGTTGAGTGGCACCGTTTGTGTAATAAGTTTCCGTTTAGTTCTCACTCTTATCATTTAATGCAGGAGATATAATGCGGACCATTGATTTGTACGTGACTAGTTCAGGAATGCCGGTGTCATTCACCAGTGGTCTCTGGTGTAGTTTGTTGAGTTTTCGTTATTGATTTAAAGATTAGCAGTTAGAGGCCCATTAATTTTCACGTGATAGGTTAAAGTCTCCTTGCATTGTAATTAGGCTCGATGTTTGTTTTCTCATCCGACCAACACAGAATTATCGACGAAGGGCTTGAAATACAGATTACCAGACTATTGATTCTTCACGGGTCAAAGGTCAAGTTGTCCACGAAAGTATGATTTAATATTCCAATTTATCACTGAACAATTCAGGAACAGTAAGCTCAAGTTAATGGAATAAAATTCAAGTATTCTTCTATTAACAGCTAAAGTTCTGTTGGCTGGTCATAAGTCAAAGGTGAATACCTTCACGGACTATAACTTCCTATTTCAATTTATGTTTTAACAACTCGGAAAACTAAATTCTAGCTGACGGAGTAAAAAAAGAAATAAAGCACACCTAAAGAAGTTTTTCTTTAATAGCCATAGGCTCTTGTCGATTATTCACGGGTCAAAGGTCAAGGTGTATAATGTGTTATTTCGATTTTTCAGTGATTGAGCATTCAAGAACTTGATTCAGTTTGACAGTGATACCTTGAGGTTTTGCTAATTTCCGGACTTACTAGGTAGTGGATACTTTTTTTTTTGTATAAATTGACAACAAAATACGAACAAAAACACAAGCTATAACTATTGAAGTGTAAAGAGGTCAAATCAAAGGTCAATATCTCTGTGACACAAGAAGATTTCGAAAGATTTTAATAATAAAAAAAGCATGCTGATTATTAGAATCATTAAATGCTACAGAAAAGGCTTAATTTATCCTGCCGTTAGGTGCGTTTCGAAATGTAGGTGAACTGAAAAAAAAAAGAATTAAAACACTATGTCCAGTTGTGGTTAATACAACTTGCATATTTGTCCGGTAGATAGTAAATTTAGGTACATAGCTTTAAAGATTGAAAACTACTAAGATGATACAACACGTATTTTGTTCGTATAAATATATAATCACTATGTTTTATAAAGAATATATTTCACAAATGTGCTAAAGTAATACAAGTTAAACGTATTCCTTCCTATAAAGACGGTTAACGTAGGATAACTTCATGAAAACTGATCTGTTGAAACAACTTGGATTTGATTCATTTGAAAATATCTCTTAATCTGTTAAAGTGATATAATTTGGATGTATTCGTTTTAATTAGGATACATAGGATAGCTTCATAAAATAAAATAAAAACGCCTGTTAATATAATGTGGTTTCGATGTTATTCGTATAACTGTGTAATCACAACATGTAAATTATGAAGATT
>NW_013668569.1:118545-119801 GCF_000517525.1 Limulus polyphemus
AAATTATGAACATTGCTCAACATCATGAAAATTAAACCTTATTTTCAATAAGCAATCCTGAAAAATATTTGGGGGTGCTTAACTTTTTTCCAGGTGTATATAATGTGGTTTCGATGTTATTCGAAAAACTGTGTAATCACAGTATGTAAATTATGAAGATTTTGTAAAAAAAAAAAAGAAAACCTGGCCTGTTTCGATGTGAGAAAGGAAATATCGTACATGGGTCATCAAAGCTGTTATTTATGTACCTACTGGTGGTGGTGGTGGTGGTCAATATTCCTGCCTATCTTCTCGAATATTCTCACGTAAAATATGTTTGGTAGTTCTTGAATGTCACCTATAAAAAAAAATTGAAACAAGTTCGATATCTAGAAAATGATAGGTGAGCCCTAAACGGCTGAATCTTTGGCAAAAGGAGTTTAGAAAAGAAAAAAAAAACTCCTTTAGATTCTTTGATTCATTTCGCCAGGGTTATGTCTGGTTGTTATGGCAACAACCTTTCTCGATTGAGCAACAAGCCATACCACAGAGTACAATGTCTAAAAGCGATTGCAGTATTAGGGGATTAGCACATAAATACTTTAGTTCAGTGTTTGATCCTTCTTGTAAACGAGTTGTGTAAAACTTTTTGTTGTGCCAAACAATTCTCCCTTTTTTTTCCTTTTAAAAGTAGAAAAACCCTCGTTATATATATATTTTGTTTTCGCCACAAACTGAAATAGTAACCAAGCCGTTTTCCACTGTTCTTAACGTCGAAAAACAGTTGTCAAATTGTATCTTTATTTCGTTAACTGACTTTTAGCGACTTGGCAAGCCTCTGATCATACATAGGATGTTTTAAAATCCGAATTCTACAAACATCTGAAAATGTCAAGTAATTTTGTAACACAGCTTCTTAGTCATAGTACATTTGAACAAAATTTCGAAATGATAAATGATTGTTTATAATTGTCTTCTCTCCCACCCCCCTCGTTTGTGTGTGTGTGTGTGTGTTCATTTTAAGATCGTTGTTAGGTATGGTAAAAACAAACACAAAAGAGTAACTTACTGTACAAGTAGGCCCGGCATGGCCAGGTGGCTAGGACGCTCGACTCGCAATCTGCGGGTCGCGGGTTCGCTTCCCAGTTCCACCAAACATGCTCGCCCTTTCAGCCGTGGGGGCGTTATAATGTGACGGTCAATCCCACTATTCGATGGTAAAAGAGTAGCCCAAGAGTTGGCGGTGGGTGGTGATGACTAGCTGCCTTCCCTCTATT
>NW_013668569.1:120801-130643 GCF_000517525.1 Limulus polyphemus
CTACATATATATATATATATATATATATATATATATGTATATATAATAAGTGTATATGTATTATTTTCACGTGTCTGTTATAATCCTGCACGACACATTTTGAGGTATCTCGAGCGCATGCGTGATATTTTGAGGCCTGTAGGTAGCGTACAAAATTAATAAATAACTAAGCCGTATTATTTATCGTCCATGGCTATACACACACATACAGACACACAGAGTATAGGATGCTTATCTAGTGATTTTTCTACGTGTGTGTGTGTTTTTTTTTCCCGATGCAAATAAGTTTTCAGACTAATTGCATGTAGCAGTTTCGTCTTAAGAGAATCTATAATAGCATCATTACTAAGGGAATCTATAATAGCATCATTACTAAGGGAATCTATAATAGCATCATTACTAAGGGAATCTATAATAGCATCATTATTAAGGGAATCTATAATAGCATCATTATTAAGGGAATCTATAATAGCATCATTACTAAGAAAATCTATAATAGCATCATTACTAAGAGAATCTATAATAGCATCATTACTAAGGGCTTAGTAATGATGCTATTATAGATCCCTTAGTAATGATGCTATTATAGATTTTCTTAGTAATGATGCTATTATAGATTCTCTTAGTAATGATGCTATTATAGATCCCTTAGTAATGATGCTATTATAGATTCTCTTAGTAATGATGCTATTATAGATTCCCTTAGTAATGATGCTATTATAGATTCCCTTAGTAATGATGCTATTATAGATTTTCTTAGTAATGATGCTATTATAGATTCCCTTAGTAATGATGCTATTATAGATTCCCTTAGTAATGATGCTATTATAGATTCCCTTAGTAATGATGCTATTATAGATTCTCTTAGTAATGATGCTATTATAGATGGAATCTATAATTGGTTCGACATGGCTAGGGGGCGCTCGACTAATTGCACGAATCCTCGACCCACCAAACATACTCGCCCCTTTCATCTGTGGGGTCGTTATATAGTGACGGTCAATCCCACTGTTCGTTGGTAAAAAAAAGAGTAGCCCAAGAGTTGGCGGTGGGTGGTGATGACTAGCTGCCTTCCCTCTAATCTTACACTGTTAAATAGCCCTCGTGTAGCTTTGCGCGAAATTCATAACAAACCAAACAAATAGAATTCGAGACTTTTTCTTTCTGCCGTCCCTCACCTCTTTGCTGTTGCTAATAAACCTCTGTTCTCGACCTCGCTGCCATAAAATTTTTTATAGCTCTTTGTAGAAACTATTACATCCGGGCCACGGAGTTGCCCAGGGGCGGCAACTCCGAATGGGCCTAGGGGTGAAAATAACTTTTAATACGCCCACAACCCCTTTTCGCTTAACAATAAAGAAAAAGTATTTCTGAATGGCTATTTAATTCGTCCATTTATGCCGCAGTTGGTCAGCGGTAAGTCTGAAGGCTTATAACGCTAGAAAACGGGTTTCGATACCCGTGGTGGACACAGCACAGATAGCTCATTGCGCTTGACAACAAATATAAAAAAAAATATTCGGTTTATCACGTGATAATCCTTCGATATAACTCTCTTTAATTCCTATAAGAATTTTCATTTGTTAACTGAACGAAATCGAGGGCCAGGGTAATACCGCAATGGTTTTAATACTTTGAGGTATGGCAATGGAATCGGTGGATTCAAATAGTCCAAAGTACCTGCTTTTTCCCATTTTCGTTGTACTGTAGTTCGTGACAGGGGCGATTGGTGGACGCTGCAAAATAGTCTTTGAACTATTTGTATTTATTTGTCTCGAACGGCATGAAATAAGAAGAGTGATGATGATAATTATGGAAGTATGTGAAACGCACTTGAATTTGGAATGTTGGGCTTCTCTTTGGGCCTGCGCAGAGAGAGATAAAGAAATTGGAAGTATAATGTGAGTCAGGCGTGACCTGATTGTTAGCGAGCCTAGTATGCCCTAAGATTTATAGTTCGTAAACCTCTTTCCGTAAAAGCACGTTTCACACTTTGGGGCTGTGGGTGCTTAATAAAGGTGGCCGTCAAATCCCACTATTGGATCAGACAAGAGAGCCCAAGAGTTCGTGGAGGGTGATGTTGACTAGTAGCCTTCTCTATAGTCATTTATTTGAGAATTAGTTAAGGCTGTGTTCAGATAGACTTTGCCCGGTATGACCAGGTGGTTAGGGCGCTTGACTCGCAATATGAGAGTCGTGGGTTCGAATCTCCGTCTCACCAAACATGCTCGCTCTTTCAGCCGTGGGGGCGTTATAATGTGACGGTCAATCCGAATATTCATTGGTAAAAGAGTAGCCCAAGAGTTGGCGGTGGGTGGTGATGACTAGCTGCCTTCCCTCTTGTCTTGCACTACTAAATTAAGAACGGCTAGCGCAGATAGTCCTCGTGTAGCTTTGAGTGAAATTCCGAAGCAAGTAGGTAAAGTGTCTCTCTTCTCCATTAAAGTCCTAACTCCTGGAGCCTAAATTAAAGATGTTTTAAACATAAGTAAAATTTAAAAAAAACTTTGATGAATATGTAAATTTGAGTATTAAAATGGTGGAATTTGATTGGATAAAAGTAAGTGGGTGTGACCCAATAGCTGGCTTATCAAACTATGAATTCGAGGATCCACGTTTCGTTTTCCGTTAACATAAGAATCACACTCCGCACTTTGGGGCAATGATCAAATACCAGTATTCGACCAGAGTATTGTAAAAGTTGGTTATGGACGCTGTCCACTAACTGTCTTCCTTCTCATTTCTCAGTTCAAATTAGGTACGGCTAAGGCAGCTTGATAGCTTTCTCTTGTGAAACATTGCGAAATTACCCAAAACAACGTACAAGAGAAAAGTAACTTATAAACATACGTAACCCTTAGTACGTACTTATCATATTAATGTCCAAAATAATCGTCTCCTCTAGAATATTTATAAATCCCGAAGTCACTAATGAGTTTCTATCGCTGTTTATCGCCCTACAGATGGCGCTTAAGGCGTTATCACGATTCTCTGAAATTAACGCAAAGAAAGTGACAACCTTGACATCGATGTTGACATCAGATTCTAGAAAGGACGCGTTTTGCATATTTTTTTAATTATTATTCACAAGTACAAATAAAAACACGCAGAGTCCGTTGTATAGTTCGAGCAGCTCTAAAAATACCATCGAAAAGCTTCTTGAGGTCATACAAGAAGTTCACATGCGGAACGAAATCGTTTTAAGAAATCAAATTACATTTCCTGTTGGGTTTCTGGTTGAGTTCTGAATTTCGGATTCGGCGTGCTAGGTTCTAATCTATCCGTGCGATACCACATCATAAACCGTGGGCGCGTAACAAGAGTGACAGTCGATCTCTTAGTTTGAATAGGTGGTGGTGTAAGGTACTGCCGACTGGCTACCTTCCTTTTGTCATAAATCCAAATACAGAAATCTCCTTTGAGGTTGCGATAACAAGCACGATTCGATCCAACAGGGATTCAACACTCCTGTTTCTCAAAGAAAGAAATAATTTTGTTAACTTAATTTCTTGAAACTGTATTTTATTTTGTTGTTGTTGTCATCGTACGTTGTTCGCTCTTTATGGAACATGGATCTACTTCTAAAACACTTTAATAGTTGAAAATCTGTGTTCAGTAATTTAAACTCGGTGGAAGAGGCACACAGTGATGTACGTGTTGTGAGGAACGAACATTCGAAAAGTATTTTTTTTTTTTTTTTTATGTAAACACTCGTACTGAATTTCTGCAACATGATTGGCTACACACGTTGAAGCACATACAAGTTAATCGAGACTGCGTCGGATCAATGAGGTTTGCATTAAGCCAACTGCCGTCTGACAACAAGAGAGAGAGAAAAAAAAAGAAGGAAAAGACGCCACCCATGGGAGACTACCAACAACGTTTAGATTACTTGAGATAGAAGAAAATGAAATAAAGAACGATCATAAAATTTTATACATAACACGTGTTAACTAAAGGAAACTAGGGTTTCTTATTTTAAGGAATTATTACGCGGAGGTAAGATTGTGGAGAGAGAAAAGCACGATATTTCACGATCTTTTGTAACGCAGAATTTTACGCTCATCATCTGGTTCGTGTGTTAGGTCTAGTGAGTTTTCGTGTAAACATTCTAAATATAGAAAAACAAATTGTTATATTATTTTTAGTAATTAGTTTAATTAGAACTCGTAACGCAGCTTCTGCTCTGTATGTAAGTGTGTATTGAGGTAATTTGTTTGCTACAAATGGTCACCTATACACAAAACACAAATTTTCCCAGTTTCCAGTTTTGTTTGCTACAAATGGTCATCTACACACAAAACACAAATTTTCCCACTTTTCGGTTTTGTTTGCTACCAAAGGCCAAATGGTCACTCACACACAAAACACAATTTTTCCAAGTTTCCACTTTTGTTTGCTACAAAAGTCCGAATGGTCACCTACACACAAAACACAGTTTTTCCCAGTTTCCAGTTTTGTTTGCTACAAAAGACCGAATGGTCATCTACACACAAAACACAATTTTTCCCGGTTTCCAGTTTTGTTTGCTACAAAAGGCCGAATAGTCACCTGCACACAAAACACAATTTTTCCCGGTTTCCAGTTTTGTTTGCTACAAAAGTCCGAATGGTCAGTACCTGCACTCAAAGCTCAGTTTTCCTCAATTCTCAGCTTTTGTAGTCTTTATTTAGTTAGAAATCGTTTTATTCTAACACTTGTTATTGACAGGGATGGACAACGCTAGAAATCGGGTTTCGATACCCGTGGTGGGCAGAGCACAGATAGCCTATTGTGTAGCTTTGTGCATAACTTAAAACAAACAGACAGGGATGGTTTGGATTATATAACCCGTAGAACGATTGCTAGTGTTAAACATTTACACGTTCAAAAATCTGTGTTCTTGATGATGTTTTAACTGATGTATGTTTACTTTCCTGCCGCTGTTGTATATCTCAGAAATTATCCTTTTAGTCGGGATTATGAGAAGATTCTGATAATGGTGATAATAACAAAGAAAATTAGAGCTTACAACAGCATTTCCTGTTGGTGACCGTTGTGCGTTGTTATGTAAACAAACCACGATCGATAAAGGCTTATTAATGTGTGCTTTACAAATTTTTGAAATATCTGTAGATCTATGTACTATCCGTGTCTCTGCCTGTCTTATCTGTGTATTTAGCTGTCTGTCTGCTTCCGTTCACACTAGGTCGCTTATATATATTATATACCATGTTATCTGTTTTCAGCTTACAGATCCGAATATTTTTGATATAATTATAACTATCCGTACGGGTGCTTTCAACTTTCTCTGCACTGACAAATTATTTCCATCTCTTCCAAGCTTGCGATTAAGTTTTTCGCTCTTTAGACCCAATTGGTCATTTTTGGGTTATTCCTTGGTACTGCTCCGACGTATTTGACTTTGGTTGCATGGTGTTAAAGTTTCAAACTACCAATTTAAAGGTTAAAAAGGAAGTCTCTCTCTAGTGTCATTATTATTATTTGTTGTTTTGTACCTACATGTATGTGATAAACAAGCGTGTTATCTAACAGTGTATAGTGCTGTTGCTGTTAAAAGCATTCAACCGCTAGCACTAATGCTGTGTTTGTTAGGGTTAGCTTCTCTAATCTCTACCACTAATGCTGTATTTGTTAGGGTTAGCTTCTCTAATCTCTAGCCCTAATGCTGTGTTTGTTAGGGTTAGCTTCTCTAATCTCTAGCACTAACACTGTGTTTGTTAGGGCAGCCTCTTCAACCGCTAGCACTAACGCCATGTTTGTTAGGGTTAGCTTCTTCAACTGCTAGCACTAACACTGTGTTTCTGAGGGTTAGCTTCTTCAACTGCTATCACTAACACTATGTTCGTTAGGGTTAGCTTCTTCAACCGCTAGCACTAACACTGTGTTTGTTAAGGTTAGCTTCTTTAACCTCTAGCACTAACGCTGTGTTTGTTAAGGTTAGCTTCTTTAATTGCTAGCACTAACACTGTGTTCGTTAGGGTTAGCTTATGCAAATCCTAGCACTAACACTGTATTCGTTAGGGTTAGCTTCTCCAACCTCCAGCACTAACTTTCTGTTTGTTAGGGTTAGCTTCTTCAACCGCCAGCACTAACACTGTATAAGTTTGCTAAGGCAGCTCTTTTGTTTTGCGAGTACTTAAATTATCTAAAAATGCTTTTGGTTGAAGAAAACAAAGAAAAAGTGACGATATTTATGTGGCCGAATGGATGTATACTCTTAGATACATGTATAGCGTAGTTTTGTGTTTTAGATAAAATAGAATGTTTAAGAGAGAAAACTATATAAATATATAGAGAAGTATAGGATTGTAAAGCAGGATGTATCGCAATAGTTTTAAGTCCTTGCCAGTATTGACTTGTTCAACCTGCCAGGGTTTTGACACAAAAATGATGTGCAAGTGAGATACTTAGGAACTACTTTTCTCATACACTCTGGGGATGTATTTTTCTTCTTCTTCTTCTGGTGGGCTCACAAGTTTCTATTCGTACTACTCCGTTTTCGTTTTTTTTTGTCCCCTTTCTTGTTTTGTTTTTAGCGGAGGTCTACTTCAGTGGATAATTCAAGATGCGATTTTCACGTGGGCCAGTAACTGTGGAACTGGGGAATGTGTGATATTCCCAGTCAACGTGTTAAATTGCCCTCTGAAATCAGTGCCCGGATGAACGCCTGGCTCTCAGGCTTCTGAACCAATGAATAAGTACCCTAGAGATTTAAACAGACACATTTGCTGTCAGTTAGTCAACGACGAAGCCTCTTCAGAGTGTTGTTTCACTCCATAAATTTGACTCGGCTTTGGATGCACCATGTAATTTGAGTGTATTACGATCGCTAATGGATAACACCTTCTGTTGACAGAGTAAAGATATTCGTCTCATGTAAAAACTCTGACATTCTACCGCTAAAAAGTTGTCTTTTTTTTATACTTAAAGCGATTTCTCTCCAAACTTAAAACCAGACCGATAAATTCCATTCGATTTTTTCAGTGGAAATGTATTTCCTAAAGATTTGAGGAGTTTAACAGAAAAGCTAAACGTGTCAAAATCAACAGAGAATTGGTTTAAATCTGTTAGCAAAGCTAACTTTCAACTTGAGGATAACTATAGATTTACAAGGTTTTTCCAGAATTACGCGTGTCGAACAAATGTATCTCCTCCGGGAGTAAACGGTATATATATATATATATATATAACAAGTTGGTAATTTGAGATTTGAATAATTAATTGGCGGTAGCATCCAAACACATTCTTATTACATGATGAGTATTTATTTTCCTATGGTAGGGATCTGGCATGGCCTGGTGGTTAGAGCGCTCGATCCTCAATCTTTGGGTCTCGGAATCGAAATCCGACTCCTAACATACTTATCCTTTCAGTTATGATATGACAGTCAATCCCATTGTTCGTTGATAAAGAGTAGAACAAGAGTTGGCGGTGGGTTCTGGTTGGTGGTCGACACCACAAAATTAGGGATGACGGCAGAAGAAGTTTTTCCACAAACAAACGTATATGGAAATTTAATTTCTTCAGACTCGGAACCACTACCGTGCGCAGAATTCGTCATTATGGACGTCATGTTCAAAATTGGGATGGAACTGCTACGTTGTTAGATATTGAGAATGTAAGTCATGTGCAGTAACATTCTTCAATCGATCCACCCCCTTTCCCACTCTAACCAACTTCCTGTACACGCATCTGCCGCCGAGAGAGAAGCCCAATTTCCCGTCTGTTCAACCCACAAATCACTAGGCACCCAAAGATCTTCTTGCCATCACTATTCAACACCTGCACCATCGTTTACAGCGCTCTGAAAGCAATTGCTATTCATCTGTTAGATCTTCGAGGAGGAACATATAGATAGCTAACCCTCAGCAAGCCAAAGATTCGATCCACTATGAAAGAAAAAAAAAGAATATTCTGGCACTGTGAAAAATTCCTCAATCTGTGAATCTTTTTTCTCAGCCGTTTTTCTTTTTTTAGGATTATCTGTGTATCTTCATTCATTTTGCTTTTTTTTTTTTTCATTCTCTTGAAGTGATTTACCGGTTCAGCTCCTTTCTGTTGGCTGTTAAAAGTGTTAGATTAAGTTGTTGTACCGTTACAACTCCTTTCCGTTGGCTGTTAAATATGTTATGTTGTGCCTTTACACCTCCTTTCGGTTGGCTGTAAAAAGGTGTTAATTGAATTATGTCGCTACATGTATTTTTTGTTGGTTGTTAAAATGTTAAAATACTGCCAGTACAACTCCTTACTTTTGGTTGATAAATAAGTTAAAAATGTTAAGTTATTATGCCGTTACATGTACTTTCTGTTGGTTGTTAAAATGTTAAAATACTGCCAGTACAACTCCTTACTTTTGGTTGATAAATAGGTTACAAATGGCAAGTTATTGTGCCGTTACAGGTACTTTCTGTTGGTTGTTAAAATGTTAAAATACTGCCAGTACAACTCCTTACTTTTGGTTGATAAATAGGTTAAAAATGGCAAGTTATTGCGCCGTTACATGTAATTTTTGTTGGTTGTTAAAATGTTAAAATACTGCCAGTACAACTCCTTACTTTTGGTTGATAAATATGTTAAAATGTTACGTTATTGTGCCGTTACATGTACTTTCTGTTGGTTGTTAAAATGTTAAAATACTGCCAGTACAACTCCTTACTTTTGGTTGATAAAAATGTTAAAATGTTACGTTATTGTGCAGTTACAGGTACTTTCTGTTGCCAATAAAAAATGCTTATCCAATAATTTATCCAATATTGATTACTGATAAAATAATCTCTCCAATATTCATTATTGATAAAGTAATTTATCCAATATACATTACTGATAATTAGAGAAAGTACAAATTATTGCGCTCGTTATGCAAGTAATTCACTACGAAGGAAGGAAAAAATTAACACAAAACTAGAGTAGTGCCGATTTGACAGGAAATCTAAACTTGCAAACATCGTTTTAATTTATCTGCACATAAGTGACGTCACCGAGTATCGTAACTATGTAATGTGTATATCCTCATGAGAGAAAACAGTCAGTGTAAGAAAAAAACTAAAAAAAAAATTCGTTATTACTCTCCAGCTGTGTGTACGAATCTATTTAATCAGCTCGACTAACTCCTGATTATTGGTTCTTAATTGTTTTTTTTTTTTTTCATCGCGACCATTCGTCAGTTACTTTTTTTTCGCTACTTATAATTCCTAACTTGCGTATTCTATATTATTTTTCAAAACTTTACTTTGCTAATTAAAAAAAAAAAATAAGTAGATAATGTCATTTGATAGAAATCCCCTGACAGATAGGCTTTGTTTCTGTAAAACTTTGTCAAATAGGAAAACAACATTACAGGAGCTTTATAAAATAGTTATAATCTGCCCAATTCGTTCCAACAAACTCCCCTCTGTTGAGAATAGACAGAAACTGAAAGAGAGAGAGAAAACCAAAACTGGGCTGAGTGTGGTTTCTTTTCCACGTTATTAAACAATCCCAAGGTATCCCTGAATAATGTCGTTTACTTTTATTTGGACAGGAGTGGATCCAATATGATATAAATATATCGATCACTGTTATTTATTTATAGCTTGAAGTTAACACAATAAATGTTATACCAGATTCGCTTGACTTTTTAATCGAAGTACTGTTGGACTGGAGGTTGCCGACTGGGTGTGACATACACGACTTCAGATTGCACAATTCGGAGTTCGAATCACGATAACTAGGCTGCTGAAAACCGTCAATCTTGCTGTTCAGTTAATAGTAACTGTGAAGTTGCAGTAATTTCGGAAATAACAGAACGATGAAACTTATATTCAAAGAAGCATATATATATATATATATATATATATATA
>NW_013668569.1:130968-147673 GCF_000517525.1 Limulus polyphemus
ATATATATATATATATATATATATATGTTTTTCTAGCCTCGTTGTTTTCAAATATCGCTCGTATCTTTAAAGAGAGAGAGAGGGAGGGGAAAAAAAAAGAACAGTTGAATTTTTTTTTTTTAATAGAAGGGAAATATATTTAGATTAAATCGTACAGTGTTCAATCAAAGGAAAACCATTTATAACTTGTAACATTTGGGGGACACCTGACAGTTGACGTTTGTTTTTGCGCCAAGTTTGATCCGATTTTTTTAACAGTCAATAAGGTCAACAAACGGAATTGGAGCCGTTATCTTCGGCTTGCCACTTTTGTATACATTAAAACACCACTAGTGAATGTTAGTCACAGCTAATACTAGGACCCTCTCACTTCGCTCTTTGTCAGGCGTATTCGTTTATATATATATATATCGCAAGCTGTGGAGCTGTGACTTATTACTAAAAATGATTTATTTGTTCATATATATATATATAACTCGTAAATGGTTTTCTGTTGATGAATGCATGGTGTAACGATGATCAATGGGTAAGAAAAAGAAGATGCCAACCTTTAGCAAACATGTGACGCTTGGTGGAAAGAAACGAATACCCACGTGTTTCCTTGTTATCCTAACGTTACATTACCAGACCCTGATTGCTGTATTACAGGCAAATCTGTGGATAGATGATTCTAGGTTGTTGAACTAACTGCCGTATTTCAACTTGGTCGTCTACCGAGTCATATTTCTTTAGTGACAGCACGACTAGAGCTACATCCGTATCATCTGTGGCTTCCTTGTTGTTGTAGTTTTTTCCTCCTGATCTCTGGTGTATCAATTACACTCGTGTCGTATCAAATTAAAGGATTTCGTTGTAAGAGCGATAAGGTGGTTTGTTGCTTGTTGTTACTATTTTGTGGCCTGACATGTGTGTGTGATCAGTTTTGGATTAAACGCCTTAATCGGCGTCCTTTGTTAACTTTAAAGTTCTCCGACAAATTGGGAGATATGGCTGAATATTAGACACTTCTTGATGCATAGACTAGAAAGGAAACTGAAATAAACACGAAACAATATATTCTCCTTTAAACGGAGAGACTTTAGAATAAGTTATAAATATTTGCTCTAGACTTCCTAAAAACTTTGATGTTGTCTCGGTGGTACAATAATAGTTAAAAAAAAAGTTTCAAATAAAGGTTATAACCGCCAATTTACATAGCTCGCGAATTTGAAATACAAGTTCGCTTTTGATGTTCTACATGTTTGTAACGGGCAATTCGCTTTTGATATTTCGTGAGTTTTGAGGCCTGGTGAATATGCTCGCCCTTTCAGCCGAAGTGATGTTATAATGTGAAAGTCAATCTCACTATTCGTTGGTAAAGAGTAGCTTAATAGTTGGCGGTGGTTGGTATTGGCGAGATGGTTTCCCTCTTGTCTGTCAATTCAAAATTAGGAATGGCTGGCACGGAGAGCCCTCGAGTAGCTTCGCGCAAAATTCTAAAACATAAACAAACAAAACAATCATGACGCCGAATACGTGTAAACGTTAAACGTATCAGTCAGATTTAATCTCAAGAAGAAGAAAGATTCTTACTCTAGCTACTGCTGGATGTTCATCCGTAATTCTTCTTACTTCTTTCTTAGTTCTGTGGGTTTTTTTTTTTAATACTTCACTCTTTCAATTATTTTGCATGTTATTAGTGGGGTTTGAAGGCCATCAATCACTGGATTTGCATCTCGTGTCACTCACTGGAAAGAACCCGTTGCACTACGCTCGTCTATTCATGGACAGGGAATATTCTACCGAGCTAATGTAACCTGAGGATGAATAATGTAATGTGCGCGAGCTCGATTTTGCTCGAGGGTGTTATGTTTTTTTTTCTTTGTTGTTTCCTTTTCATAATCCTCTCAGTTTTCTGATATGTTACTTAGAACAAGAAACCCTATTTAGTTACAGAAATCCCTAAAGAAAATAATAATATAAATGTGTGTGTGTTTGCTTTCACAAATTATCATGAAAATTTGGGAACACCGCATTGATACTTGTGTATTCTGTGCTTTTCAAATTTAGAATAGGCCTAGGTATTTCTTTAACTGATGTAACATCGAACGTTCTGGATAATACGGAGAAGAATATATAGTATTTCCTAACATTGATATAGCAACAGAGATGTTCGGATTTTCTAGTCGGTGTATTTATTCGTAACGAAGAAGCAAAACATCAGTTTTCGTGGATTTGTATATGCATTCCGAGTACTTCGCCAGCACATACATACACACTCAAAGTTGAAGAATTGATGCGACAGAGACTCGTTGTTGAAACAAGCTCTTGAGGGTTTGTACTCACCTTCTGTGAAAAAGGAATTGTACTGTTGTACTACTGTTGGATTAAAGAAGAAACTTCCGTAAGTGATGAATTAGAGCAATTCCAAACTAACCCTTTCACTACCATTGGGTTTTGAGAGGTTTTCACACATCCAAAAAGATGTTATTATAAGTGGTGAATTAGAGGAATTCCAAACTAACCCTTTCACTACCATTGGGTTTTGAGAGGTTTTCACACATCCAAAAAGATGTTATTATAAGTGGTGAATTGGAGGAATTCCAAAATAATCCTTTCACTACCATTGGATTTTGAAAGGTTTTCACACATCCAAAAAGATGTTATTATAAGTGATGAATTAGAGGAATTCCAAACTAACCCTTTCACTACCATTGGGTTTTGAAAGGTTTTCACACATCCAAAAAGATGTTATTATAAGTGGTGAATTAGAGGAATTCCAAACTAACCCTTTCACTACCATTGGGCTTTGAGAGGTTTTCACACATCCAAAAAGATGTTAGTATAAGTGGTGAATTAGAGGAATTCCAAACTAACCCTTTCACTACCATTGGGTTTTGAGAGGTTTTCATACATCCAAAAAGATGTTATTATAAGTGGTGAATTAGAGGAATTCCAAACTAATCCTTTCACTACCATTGGGCTTTGAGAGGTTTTCACACATCCAAAAAGATGTTATTGTAAGTGATGAATTAGAGGAATTCCAAACTAATCCTTTCACTACCATTGGGTTTTGAAAGGTTTTCACACATCCAAAAATTGTTATTGTAAGTGATGAATTAGAGGAATTCCAAAGTAACCTTTGTACAACCGAACCTTTGAGGTTTTTACTTATCGAAGGAGACATTACTGTAAGAGAAAGAATAAGAAAATTCCAAATCATCTCTTATAGTTTTTCATTTGTTGACCACCGATCAGTTTTCTCATCTTATGAATTATTACTCGTAAGGAAAATACTGGAGTGATCCCAAGTTAATCCTTGTGCTACTAGTTGGATATCTAAGAGGTCTTTAGTCTTTCAAGTAAAGCTTGTGGTTCATCAGAAAAGATGACTTCATGGAAGACCAACGCTGTCGGAGGAAAAGAAGGAGAAATGGGATTTCTACACATGAAGTGACAGTGGTTTATCCTTTGTGAATAACGAATAGATTATACGACTTGGATTATGCATCCTTTTGTTAATACATTTATTGCTTTTCCACTACAATTATGAAATTCGTAGCTAGATGAGACGAATAGCCATACAGAGAGAGAGTATTGGACATAGTCTGGGTTTATCTTAGAATAGATGAAATATAACTACGCTACTTCATAATTCGTTACATTGAATTGGATGATCGTTTCTAGTGAACTCTATCGGTAGGCTGAACGTTTACTTTTTACTGTAGGGGTTTTGAAGATTGCCAATATATAGACTGGTATATTCGTGCATTGATCACTGCCAACAACGTGAAAGTGATAAAAAACAACAATACCCAAAGCCTTGTCAATGGATACTCAAATTGATTTCTCTATTCTTTGGTGCGCATGGAATGCGATATTTTTTTTTTCTCTCGTTGTTTCTCTTCTACCTCACTTCCGGCTCGTTAACCACCAACGTGTAGTTGAAAACTTTCTTTTTAACAAAAGCCAAACTTTTCGGCCTACATTGGGATTTATGTTGATTACTTAAGAGGATAGATCCACGAGCGCGTGCATACACACACACACACGTATATTGTTTGCACGAGAAGCCGGTATCCATTTATTCTGTCACACTGAATTGAATGTTTCTCCTCAGAATGGAGTTACAAACGTTTCAGCCATCAGCCGATACTGGCGTGATAGCGTTTCAGCCACCAGCCGGTACTGCCTTTGTATTCCCGTACGGATTGTTGTGTATCGTAAAAAGGCCCCTTACCTGATTCGGGAATGAAGTCTCGGAATCTAGCACCGTGTTTTTATCGTAAAATGGTCGTAAAAGCCCGAGACTGTGTAGCTAGATCAGTTCAGAACGCCATTATCAAGCTTTCGTTGGGCGTTGGTATTATGGGCGACACAGTATGGCAGCTAGTGTTAGTGAAACTGCGAACGCTTCTTTGTAGTCATCCGCAAACTCACACACGTACACATGTTGGGTTGTTGTTACAAAAGAACACTGTACTGTTGGATTTGCGTCTCATTGCTTCTGTGCTTTCAGCCTTTATTCTGGGTTAATGTATATTAGAAATGAAAGTAAAGAAACAGAAACCATTTCGTATGTTTATGTGTTCTCGCGCAGGAACAAAATAATTACATTTTTTTCTTATCTCCCCGTTTTCTTTTTCTGCTTTTAAAAGAATGGGCACATTTGGGCCAATTTACGCTAATAGCCCTCGTGTAACTTTAGGCGAAATTACACAAAGAAGTAAACAATCTTACGGAAATATAATAGTTACTTTTGTGCGCGCGCACGCACACACACAGTGTTTATATATAAATATAGACAGTATTCTGTGCTTACCATTTTGATTACGAAAATTGAACTTTTTTGGACGTATCAGGTCCAAACAACTGTATTTAAATATAAAGAGAAAGTAGATATTCAACACCATCAGTCTTGGGCTACTCTTTCCAGGCAGAATAGTGGAATACACTTAACTATCAAGTGGGCTACTCTTTCCAGGCAGAATAGTGGAATACACTTAACTATCAAGTGGGCTACTCTTTCCAGGCAGAATAGTGGAATACACTTAACTATCAAGTGGGCTACTCTTTCCAGGCAGAATAGTGGAATACACTTAACTATCAAGTGGGCTACTCTTTCCAGGCAGAATAGTGGAATACACTTAACTATCAAGTGGGCTATTCTTTCCAGGCAGAATAGTGGAATACACTTAACTCTTATAATGCACTGTGACCTCAAAGTTCGGAGTGCAGTTTCTGTGTATATATATTGATATAGCGGGATGCAAATCACAGAAACTTAGATTCACGGTCCACCGCACTATCAAGTGGGCTACACTTGACCCATTTTCTCTGTTACAAGTTTCAAGCACTACTAGAGGCTCTTTTTTTTCCTGCTAAAATCAGGCGAAAAGCAAATTCTTATGAATTGAATAGACGAAACGTATTATTAGATTCCGACAGTAGTTCGTGAGTAAGCGATATGCGTTATCGAATCCAGGCAATACTTCATTATTAGAAGAAATACGTTATTAGGCTTAGGCAATACTTCATTATTAGAAGAAATACGTTATTAGGCTTAGGCAATAATTCATTATTAGAAGAAACACGTTATTAGGCTTAGGCAATAATTCATTATTAGAAGAAGCACGTTATTAGGCTTATGCAACACTTCATTATTAGAAGAAGCACGTTATTAGGCTTAGGCAACACTTCATTATTGGAAGAAACACGTTATTAGGCTTAGGCAATAATTCATTATTAGAAGAAACACGTTATTAGGCCTAGGCAATAAGTCATTGTTGGAAGAATACTCCAGAGGGGGATGACTCATTATTAGATTCAGGCAATAGTAACTGAATGTTACCAGATGGAACCAGTACTTTAAGAGAGGAAGAAACACATTTTTGGTAATTAGAAATGAATTTTGCGGTTCTGGAAATATCCGTCAAGGCTTAAGAATGAATGAATCTGTTTACAATGAAGCGCTGATAAGCTGGCCTTCTGGCCTTACAATGAGACATCCTTGCACGAGTTAGTAAACATAGTACTTGTTCAACTTTGCGTGGTCTAATGATGTTGAAGTAGTGGTACGAGGCCGATTCTTGCTTTATTCTCAATCTAGTATGGGACCGAAACCATATCCAAAAGTAAGGCAAAAAAAACCTACACCTTTTATTCCTTTATCTGTCTATCTACAGGAGCGGATGGGCATTAAAGGACCAACCCGGGCAATATCAAATACTATATATATTGGTTAAACAATTAAAATTTCAAATCAGTTTCTAAGAACGCCACCCAGTGGCACAGCGCTATGTCTTCGGACTTACAACGCTAGAAACCGGGTTCCGATACCTGTGGTGGGCAGAGCACAGATAGCCCATTGTGTAGCTCTGTGCTTAATTACAAGCAAACCTTCTAAGAATGCGTAAAATGCACTTGTGTCCCGGATGACCAATCTCCGTCCCTGTCTATCTATCTATCTATCTATCTATCTATTCAGTATTAATGAAACCCAAATATTGATCTTATAAAAGATTCTTTAATGTACAGCACTTGTAGGGTTGTAGATGTATGGCCCTATTATACACGCATTAAGTATGACAAAACCTACGTGGATGGTAGTATTCAATAGGACTGTCGTTTCAGGTCATTTAAAAAAAAATTATTATATTCGATTTTATCCCGAGACATAAATAAATAAATAAATCATATCTAACTTTGCTTTTTTTTTTTTACTCCGTGTTTAATTTGTTGTATTTTTCAGTTTCTTTATTTGCTGTGTTCTTCATTTTCTGTTTAATCTGTGTAGGATACGTATATAATGTAATTACAACAATATTATTAAGATTTTGTAAGCATTTTTCGAATATTCTTTTTTTATATGGAATAGTTTTTTGTTTTTTTTTAATCATAACTCCAACCCCCGCCCAGGTAGCTCAGCGGCGAGTCTGATGGTTTACTTAGAACGCTAAAAGTCGGGTTTCCATAATCGCGGTAGATGTAACTTTGCGCAGTATTAAACAAACGGTTTAATATGTTTTTCTAAGTTCATTTCTTGTGAATTACTGACACGGTTACCATGGTTTCGAACTTGGATAACCTGCTTGGTTTCCATGGTGTCTACCGTGGGTAATTTCCCCTAGTGTCCATGATAATGAACTCGAATCACTCGTGCTTTAGCTCATAGATGAAATAACAATAGTGAGCAATCTAACATCATTAATGGTTCATAGAATTGGCTTTTGTCAATTATTAATTAACTAGCTGGAGTACCCGTCCCCTGGTCGGAAGTTATGTAAATTCGTGATTAATGACGTTAATGAAGTTATCTTAGGACATGAAAAGTTGCTTCCCTTATATGTAATTCTAAAAGAAACGCAAAAACACCCATAGAAAGTGCAAAACACAAAATGTGAAACCGCAAGTTTGTATGTATTTCCCCATTGATCCAACAAATCTTCATGCCAAATTTGGTGAAGATCCATCAACTAGGGGCGAAGTAGTGGAATAAAACGCCAAAACTCCCATAAAAACCGCAAAACGCAAAATTGAAAATTTGTATGTATCTCCCCATGGATCCAATGAATCTCCGTACCAAATTTGGTGAAGATCCATCCACATCCTATGAGGTAGTTACATGGTCATGCAACAGACAGTACTATAATATTGATATAGATCATATCTCGTCAACGAAAAGCCGTCAGGGACTGTATATGTATATATATAACAAAGAAGCTTTGGATAGATTTTTCTGTGATTTTTACTTCCTGTAAATGCTGTTAATTATTATTCTTTCTCACAGACATTGTCCGGAATTCAAAACAAATTCGCAGGCATCATCATTGTACTGAATAATATTGTACATGATAAACGGAAAACCTCGCGTTCAATAAATCTAAAATTAAGTGTTTGAGCATATGTGTTAAGCACTATCAGCTATGGATAACTGTTAAAAGAGTCACGTTACCAATTCTAAAGCCCTTTGTGCTTCTGGATAGATACCTCCTCTCTGGTTATTCGTTTAAGATCAGTGACGTCATGTAAAATTAGTGACGTCATTTCCGAATTGTAAGGGTCTTTGAAATCAGGTTGTTCAGACCGGAAATACGTAAATATAAATATACGTAAGTATCTTGACAGCAACAGGGAGTCCTCCCCCCACAGTTTATTACGTATTGACAGAAGTTGTAATGAAAGTTATAATTATTATCATTAAATATTTCTTGCATACGTCACCGGAAGAGTTCATTATAATGAACAAGTAATTAATATATTAGTTGAGACTTTAGAGATGTTACATGTTACACTTGGCCACAAAAATAACGCGTGTGTTTATGTCATTGTACAAAAGGAAACTATATTTTATGAGAATACCTTTATTCTGTAGGGAATCGAATTGTGACAACAGGCCAGCAATAAACAAATTAGGCTTACATTTATCCAAGCGGTTTATTGCTAGCTTACCCTCACTACTATTCGTGTTCGATGTCCTGTAACCCAAATTCACAAAATTTGGACCTTGAAAGAACTATTTGCCGGGCTTCGATACCCGTGGTGGTTACAGCACAGTTAGCCCAATTAGTTGCTTTGCGCTTAACAACAAACAAACAAACAAAAACTTTTACAATGAAGATTTCAGCCCCCCTTTCCCCAATGGCTCAGCGGAGAGTCTAAAGGCTTATAACGCTAAAAACCGGATTTCGACAATTTTGGTGGGCACAGCACAGATAGCCCATTGTGCTGCTTTGTGTTTAGCAACAAACAAACAACTACCAGACTGAGCATGTGCGATGTACGTCGAAGGAAATAGCTCCAAGGAACACGGGAGCTGAAATATCGTCCATGTGATAAAGTACCATTAATCCTCAGCATATAGACCACCAGGCGGAATTAATAATTTATATGATTTTTTTTTTTATATATTCTTATGTTATACGCGGAATAATACCTGTACCGTAACGATGCACATTGAATACGGTATACGATATCCATTTTGTGACGTTTCGTTTCTCTGTGAAGATTTAGGAGAAACAATGCCAGTAGATATGTACAAACAGATAGTTGGGATTATCTTGATAAATATTCATTTGGAATAGCACAGATAAGATATCCACACGTAACCTTTTTATTTATCTTATCAAAACTTTGGTTATGCACCTTTTAGCACGTTATCGTTTACGTGTAGGAATATTGACGTTATATGCTGTATGTTCGTTGAAATAAGGATGGCCAGCAGCACTGTTCGACCAGTTCTACCACAGTGTATGTACATTTACTTGAAACATCGATAATCCAAACGTACAAGGAAAAAAAGATGAGTGCCAGATCTCTTTTTTTTCTTTCTTTTTATTCTTTATCATTCGATCGACTTCGTATATCTTTAGTGTAGTTTATAGATTACATTTTTACACCGTACCTTATGCAGTGTGAATAAGCACATTAAAACTTAACGGTACGTGCATTGTTACTTTAGGAGGAATTCCATTTCATGCGGGGATGAGCCGCTTTGAATATGTAAAGCATATTTCTATGCATATTTCTTTTTTTTTTTTTTAGAGGGGTGTTGTGTGCGCGCGTGTGTTACTTATGTTCAAAGAAGCAATTCACTACAGGTTTCCCCACTTTAGTCAACAGTCCCGCTACTTCTAAGTTTTTAATGAGGCATCAAACCTTCCATCAATATTGTTCTTCTTGTCTTTGTTCATTGTAAATTCCTCAGAACCAGTGATACTCACGTACTTTTGTATTCTCAGTTGAAGCTTGAGAGGAATCTTCAAGACTGAGTGCCCGGTATTGATATAGAGACTCTTAGAAGACTTGTGTTCATAAACAGTACATCTCATCACAAGAGTACAGTTTTTTTTTTAAGCAATATTATTTCTTGATTTTGGATTTTAATTCCTGCTCGTGCTCTACCTCAAACGAGTGGAGTTTCATCTCTTGAGTTATGAGTGGCAGAAACCTTTGAGACATTGCGTACATTCATGAATATTAAATTGCACGACTCTCGAATGCTACGCGAATCATCATTATGATGTTTTTAATGTCTGTTGTTTGTTTGTTGTTTTTTTTGCCGCTAGGAGCTCTGGTGTACCACGAGAATACAAAGCACAGACATCAATAATACTTCCAGTAATTAATTCTCCTCAATTCTGTTTACATATCAGCAGGACTGTTTTTTTCTTCAAACCAGTTCTTGATGAGTATAATAAAATATTTGTCGAGATGCATGCTTTGGTCTCCTCAATTAATCTAATTTTAATTATACAAAAAAAAAAAAACCGTAAAGAAACAGTTGTTCACCCATTTTTAAAGTAAATGATTTGATTTGTCTTTGAAGTCGTAAAGAAGTTCCACTAATTTACATAGAGGTATCTACTTAATCTACGCCTGTCTTGATTTCTAAGACGTTACCTATCTGACTTTCAGATATATATGTTTTAAGCTTCAAAAAATTCATTTTTTTAACTCTTGAGAAGGCACGTTTTTAATAGACAGTTTTTATGTTAATAACCTGCCAACAATATTTCAACCACCATTTTTATTTTAAAAGACCTGTCAATAGTATATTACAACCACCAGTTTTTATGTTCCTAGCCTGCTAATAATGTGTCAAACACCAGTTTTTATGTTCCTAGCCTGCTAATAATGTGTCAAACACCAGTTTTTATGTTCCTAGCCTGCTAATAATGTGTCAAACACCAGATTTTATTTTAAAAGACCTGTCAAGAGTATATTACAACTTCGAGGTTTTATTTTTATAGCCTGCTAATAATGTTTCAAACACCAATTTTTATGTTCCTAGCCTGCTAATAATGTTTCAAACACCAGTTTTTATGTTCCTAGCCTACTAGTGATGTTTCAACACCAGTTTTTATTTTCATAGCCTGCCAAAAAACGTTTCAAACATCAGTTTTATTTTAAAAGACTTGTCAAGAGTATATTGCAACTACGAGGTTTTATTTTATAGCCTCCCAACAACCTTTCAATTACCAGTTTTTATTTTAAAAGACTCGTCAATAGTATATTACAGCCCTCAGTTTTTATGTTCAAAGCTTGCCAACATTGAGTCACCATTTTGTTTTGAACGTCTGATAAATACCGTGTTCCAACCACGTTTTACTATTTTCAAAGATCTGTCAACAGTATGTTTCAACAACCTGTTTTTATGTTCAAAGCTTGCCAACATTGAGTCACCATTTTGTTTTGAACGTCTGATAAATACCGTGTTCCAGCCACCTTTTACCATTTTCAAAGATCTGTCAACAGTATATTACAACCCTCAGTTTTTATGCTCAAACTTGCCAACATTGAGTCACAATCACCTATTGTTTTGAACGTCTGATCAATACCGTGTTCCAACCACCTTTTACCATTTTCAAAGATCTGTCAACAGTATGTTTCAACCACCTGTTTTATTTTTGAATGCTTTCCAACACTATGCTACAACCGTAACTTTTTTATTTTCCAAAGCCTACTGTACTGAGTTACAATCCCAGTTTTCATTTTGAAGCCCGCTAATAGTGAGTTACAGTCACCAGTTCTTCAAATAATAACTGTTCAATTGTTCCCATGTTATACTGTTGTTTTTTTCCTTCAATAATCTCAAAATATTCTTTTGTGCCGCTTGTAACACGATTTGAACCCTGGTACAGAAATGCTGGTAATTTAGTGGATTTAGATTTTTGGACCGGGCCATTTATCCTGTGTTCCTGTTTTACAACACGTATGGATTGAAGTACACAATATTTTTGTTGTTTTCTTATATATTTATTACGTACATGTTCTTTGGAATTATGTCCGCGAAATATAATATATTAGGCTTAGATATTTAATTAATTACTTTGTCATTATAATTATATATTGCGTATGGGTTTCTAATGGAAAGGAACCCCTTTGAAGCACGAATGCGTGAAACAATAGTAGTTATGCTGTTATAACTATGACTGGTTGATGCATGGTCGCGAAAATGGTCTTCCAGCCAATCGGACTCCTCTTTCTCGTGAAATGGATCACAAAAGATGCGTGGGTGATATAACGGACGTTTGCTAGGGGAGGCAGAGAGTGTATCCGGCGGATACGACGAAAGTACGGTAACTTTCCATTTCTGTAAGTAACCAAGGTGACACCAAGCACACGTACAGCTTGTTTCTTTGTAAAATTGAAAACTTTATGAGCTGTAACGTGATCTATATAACGGGATGACATCACGTGCTGTATGCATAACGCCATTTTGTATTTGTATATGGGAGTGTTTTATGTCACGAAATTGGGGACCAAGTTATTCGTGGCCATAAATCTTCACTAAACGTGAGGGGAAGAAAAAAAATCAGAACACAAAGTTTTTCTTTCAAATTCCAGGAGACTTCACAGTTGAGTTGTTCAAATATTTGGTTTTTGAAGTAAAGACATTTTGTAGTTTTCTCTAGAGACAAAGGTTTGCCCCCCCCCCCTTTTTAGTGGCACAGCGGTTATGTCTGCGGACTTACAACACTAGAAACCGAGTTTCGATACACGTGGTGGGCAGATGGCCCATTGTGTAGCTTTGTGCTTAAACTACAAACATACAAACGAACAGACAAAGGTTTTGAAAGTTTGACTCAAACTCTCTTGTTAGAAAAAAATATTCTCTTTGGAGTATAGATGATGATATCTTTCACAATTTTTAGTGCATACTGAAGAGATTTAGACATTTTGGGCAATAAAGTTACAAAACAAAAACCTTTACTATACAGATAATAATAATAATAACTTTATTTCAGCCAACGTTTCGCCATACTTGTACCCCTTCTTCTGCTGCTAGCCCTGATGAAGCCGCAATGGCGAAACGTTGGCTGAAATAAAAGTTTTTTTCTTTTCTTCTGTAGAGTAAATATCGTTATTTTTCTAACTGTATTGCCAGGATGATGTTATCGACTACATTTCAACAATACGTTCGGTTATCTTTGGAAAATATGTGATACTGGCGAGTGATTTTCAAATCTTTATGATGTTCAGGAGTAAAGTATAAACAACTTTGGTTGTTGTTAGTGAAGTTGAAGTAACATTTGTGTCTTTTAAATAAGTTGGAAGTTGTAAATAAAATGAAAAATTGATAAAATATGCCTTAGGAATATTTATAATGTTGCAGAGAAAAATGAAATTACTTTAGTGTTGTATTTCTGTATTGTTGCTATATTTTTTTTTTTAGCTAATTTGCTCTCCGTCCACTGCGGGGAATCGAACTCCGGATTTTAGCATTATAATTCCGTAAACTTACCGCCTACACACAAGAAGGATATCGAGTTTCAATGTAAAGGAACGTGTATATAAATTTTTTGATCGGGCGTACCAGCTGGTTTATTTACTGGTCTCCAAATCGGAAAGTCCAAGGCTCGAGCCGTGGTATTCTTCTGAGCACAATACACTTTCAACTGTAAGGCATTATAAGTGTGAAAAGTCATTCCTACTATTCAATTAAAAATAGCTCCACATGCGGTGGGTGCGTCTGTTTGGTTGCCATCCATCTGGTCAGCAAATTTAAATTAGGAATGTCTGTGCTAGAACTTTGACCTGGCTTTTTATCCCATCTATTTAAGTTTAACTCACGGCTGCTTCTGTGTAGGAAAAGTAAAATAATGCTATTTGTATTGCATGTTAAGCTGTAGAGTAAAATTAACTAACATTGGTTGTCGTCTTTGAAGTATATCTAATGTTTTGGATTAAAGCTTAATTAAAAGATATTTGTTTTTCATTCCAACTTATCTTCGGTTATTACTGCAGGTTCTATTGTTAGAAGTGTAACATTTATTCCTTGTTAGTTGTATTGGTAAACTTTCCCAATCAGTGTGCTTCTTTTTGAAGATTCTGTCTACAAGCTGGAAATAAACAGATTATAATCTATGTTAGAATTATCTGCCTTCACAACGTTTAAAAACCTAGGTAAACCATGGCTTTTATTTTGTCCATCCAACAGAATTAGAATATAATGATCCATGAAGAGGCATTCCTTGGAGTAATTGAACATTGATTGAAGGGTAGTTTGAGTCAAGTTGTGTCTTATCTAATTTGCTTGTTATTAATCTTCATTTAAGCCTACAACTGAGACAGTCACATATCCAGAATAGGTCTTTTTCAGACCTTGTATGCCTGATGTATTACATATTGCTTTCAGCTTTTTTTTTTAAGCTATAAATAAGGTCTGGTGCAGGTCATGTAAAATGGTTAACATCAAATTTTCAGATAGAACATACCGTTTCAGATTGTGTAAAATGGTTGCAACCACATTTTTTATATAGAACATGCCGTTTCAGATTGTGTAAAATGGTTACAACCACATTTTTTATATAGAACACACCGTTTCTGATTGTGTAAAATGGTTACAACCACATTTTTTATATAGAACACACCGTTTCAGATTGTGTAAAATGGTTACAACCACATTTTTTATATAGAACATGCCGTTTCAGATTGTGTAAAATGGTTACAACCACATTTTTTATATAGAACACACCGTTTCAGATTCTGTAAAATGGTTACAACCACATTTTTTATATAGAACACACCGTTTCAAAATGTATGAAATGGTTACAACCACATTTTTTGATAGAACATACCGTTTCAGATTGTGTAAAATGGTTACAACCACATTTTTTAGATAGAACATACCGTTTCAGATTGTGTAAAATGGTTACAACCACATTTTTCAGATTAAGCACGTCGCAACTTTGTAAAGGGGGGAAGCTATAATTGATTTTTCTCAGATAGAATACGTCACTGCAGAATTTTTAACAGGTTAAAACTGAGAAGCAGACTTAAAAGAAGATTTGTGTTGGCCTGTAACGGCCGAGATTTGAAAATGACTCACTCTATCGGCGAATTTGGTAATTAAAATGTGGAGGATAGACGCGCGAAGACTTGATTGTGGTAAGCTTTGTCTGTTGTACTTGGTTATATGATATTCATAGATTTAAAATAAAAGGTAACTCAATCATAAGAAAAAAACAGAACAAAGAAAAATGACCTCAACAGAGAAATGCTCCTGTTTTATAAGTCCGAACTGATTGTAAAGGAAGTTCAAATGAGCGTATTGTAATAGATGTACAAATTGAAAATGTTATAAATGTAACTGTAGCAGGTATATACTAAATTACTGTGTTACATAAATAATAGAAACCCTAATACCATTATAACAGGAGATCTAAATAGTAAACACCGAATATTTAACTGTAGATCTACAAACGCAAATGGCAGAATATAAGTATTTAATAGACACGAACACAATATTATCAAATGATGCTACTTCCACACATACATCATACGCGTAAGGCACCAGTGATATTCTGGATCTATGCCTGTTCTAATAGACACGAACACAATATTATCAAATGATGCTACTCCGACTGACACACACATCATACGCAAATGGCATTAGTGATATTCTGGATCTATGCCTGTTCTAATAGACACGAACAAAATATTATCAAATGATGCTACTTCGACACATACATCATACGCGTAAGGCACCAGTGATATTCTGGATCTATGCCTGTTCTAATAGACACGAACAAAATATTATCAAATGGTGCTACTCTGACACATACATCATACGCATAAGGCACCAGTGATATTCTGGATCTATGCCTGTTCTAATAGACACGAACACAATATTATCAAATGATGCTACTCCGACCGACACACACATCATACGCATAAGGCATCAGTGATATTCTGGATCTATGCCTGTTCTAATAGACACGAACACAATATTATCAAATGATGCTACTTCCACACACACATCATACGCATAAGGCACCAGTGATATCCTGTGTTCGTTTAATACGAGTCGAAAATTCGTAAACTTTCACGTAGTACATGGTATTGATAGTGTTTGTTTTTTTGTTTTTTTAATTATGCACAAAGCTACACAAGAGCTACCTGTGCTCTGCCCACCACGGGTATCGAAACCCGGTTTCTAGCGTTGTAAGTCCGCAGACATACCGCTGTGCCACTGGGGGGCTATTGATAGTGACCATCTACCCGTCTGGTGTTTCTCGTCACACCAAACATGCTCACCCTTTCAGTCGTGGGGGCGTTATAATGTTACGGTCAATCCCACTATTCATTGGTAAAAACGTTGACGGTGGGTGGTGATGACTAGCTGCCTTCCCTCTAGTCTTACACTGCTAAATTAGGGACGGCTAGCGCAGATAGCTCTGGTGTAGTTTTGCACGAAATTCAAAACAAACGGTCTGGTTTATCTTCAATCTCACCCCCGATACAAATAAATCAATAGCAACCGAAAAATTTAACTAGAAGAAAGAAAACTGGACAGACTACCAATCAATCCTTGACAATATTCTACCGAAAGTAAGAGTATAACACATCCGAAATAGATGCTGATTGCCATACAATCACCGAGTGTCTAAAAACAGCAGCTAAACAACCATTAACAACACAAACATGGCAACCTTACACACAAATTTATAGAAATGATAAAAAAACAAAACATAAGGAAACTACGCAGACAATTCATACAAACCAGAAATCAAGTACCAGAGATCTAGTACCAGAGATCAAGTACCAGAGATCTAGTACCAGAGATCAAGTACCAGAGATCAAGTACCAGAGATCTAGTGCCAGATTTCCAATACCAGAGATCCAGTACCAGAGATCCAGTACCAGATTTCCAGTACCATAGATCTAGTACCAGAGATCAAGTACAGAGATCTAGTACCAAAGATCAAGTACCAGAGATCTA
>NW_013668569.1:148594-154574 GCF_000517525.1 Limulus polyphemus
ATACAAACCAGAAATCAAGTACCAGAGATCTAGTACCAGAGATCAAGTACCAGAGATCTAGTACCAGAGATCAAGTACCAGAGATCTAGTACCAGATTTCCAGTACCAGAGATCAAGTACCAAAGATCAAGTACCAAAGATCAAGTACCAAAGACCCAGTACCAGAGATCCAGTACCGGAGATCTAGTACCAGAGATCCAGTACCAGATTTCCAGTACCAGAGATCTAGTACCAGATTTCCAATACCAGAGATATAGTACCAGAGATCCAGTACTTTAAAACACACTAAGAAACGGAATAAGAAATGAAGTCCGACTAAAACAAGACAGCTGGGATAATTTCTGTTTACAACTAAATGAAAAAATTGACTGAAAACAGTTATGGACCTAGCTCAAACGATTCACCAACACAGGAAACCCTAACAGTAACTATCCAGCTCAAACGACTCACCAACACAGGAACCCCTAACAGTAACTACCCAGCTCAAACGATTCACCAACACAGGAAACCCTAACAGTAACTATCCAGCTCAAACGATTCACCAACACAGGAAACCCTAACAGTAACTATCCAGCTCAAACGATTCACCAACACAGGAAACCCTAACAGTAACTATCCAGCTCAAAAGATTCACCAACACAGGAAACCCTAACAGTAACTATCCAGCTCAAACGATTCACCAACACAGGAAACCCTAACAGTAACTATCCAGCTCAAACGATTCACCAACACAGGAAACCCAGACAGAAACTACCCAGCTCAAACGATTCACCAACACAGGAAACCCAGACAGAAACTACCCACCTCAAACGATTCACCAACACAGGAAACCCTAACAGTAACTACCCACCTTTAGAAACACAAAATAAAACAGCATACACAAACACTGAAAAGGCAAAGGTATTTAACAGAAACAATTATAGAAAGCTTTAATAAAAATGAATGCACTGTCGCCTGCTTTCTTGATGTCGAGAAAGCTTTCGACACTGTGTGGCACAGTGGTCTTAGGTTCCGCATAACGGAATTGGAACTACCGCGGGTGATTATTCGTTGGTTATCTAACTTTTTGGAACATAGAAATTGTAAAATAAATGTCAGGGGAACCTACTCTGAGTTATTCACCTCAGAAGCAGGAGTCCCCCAAGGAGGGGTAGTTAGTCCTATTCTATTAATCATGTTAAGCCTACATGTTGAATATGCTGTGTTTTTATTATACGTTCTCATTATGATTAATTACTTCACTTCGTGTAGTTAAGCCTACATGTTGAATATCTGTGTTTTACTGTACGTTCTCATTATACTTAATTACTTCACTTCGTGTAGTTAAGCCTACATGTTGAATATGCTGTGTTTTTACTATACGTTCTCATTATACGTAATTACTTCATTTCGTGTAGTTAAGCCTACACGTTGAATATGCTGTGTTTTTATTATACGTTCTCATTATAATTAATTACTTCACTTCGTGTAGTTAAGCCTACATGTTGAATATGCTGTGTTTTTACTGTACGTTCTCATTATAATGAATTACTTCACTTCGTGTAGTTAAGCCTACATGTTGAATATGTCATGTGTTTTTACTATACGTTCTCCTTCTACTTAATACTTTGATTATAAATTGAAATACTTATTGTACAATTGACTGAAAATATAGCATGTGCCTCATTAATCAAATGCCTGATAATTTTGTGCTCAACCCTTCAAACTCCAATACAAAAACATATACTGACAGTATGAGTATTAGGTAGCGCCATGTTTTGAGCGCTGTTGGTGACGACTATGTTTCATTCGAATAGCTAATAGAGACAAGAGCGCTAGATGATACTTGTAGGTCATTCAGTTGTGTTAGACGTTATAATAATTCCTAACTTATTGTTTTTTTAATAAACACGAAACTGCCTTTTATTAAAGAGAATTTCTGAAAAGTCTCCACGATTTAAAAAATAAACAAAAAGCATCAGAAAGTTTGAACTCTAATGTGACATCATCTCGTGAAAAAAACTTTTTCTTCCTGTAGTCACGTGTGGATACCACGTCAATGTGGTATGTCTGCGGACTTACAACGCTAGAATCCGGGTTTCGATACCCGTGGTGGCCAGAGCACACATAGTCCATTGCCCCCCTAGTGCACAGCGGTATGTCTGCGGACTTACAACGCTAGAATCCCGAGTTCGATACCCGTGGTTGGCAGAGCACACATAGCCCATTGCCCCCCCCAGTGCACAGCGATATGTCTGCGGACTTACAACACTAGAATCCGGGTTTCGATACCCATGGTGGACAGAACACACATAGCCCATTGCCCATTGTGTAGCTTTGTGCTTGATTACAAACGAACAAACCATGTGAACGTAGTGAAAAATTCTTATATCCATCTCGATTTTTTTAGTATTATTATTTTTTGTGTGGCTTTTGTGCTTTTAGAAATAAATGTAAGAGAAAACCTGGATAAAAGTCCTTTTATCACACGCACAGATTCTATCTATCTAATGTTTGACACTCATTGTCCGAGGTCCCCCTGATGGTCCAGCGGACAACTTTACAGAACTTACAATGCTAAAATTCGAGGTTAGATTCCCTGCAGTGAACAAACAAAGCGCTTCTAGCCCAGTGTGGTAAAAAAAGAGAGAGAGAGAAAAAAGAGGAAATCTCTCTCAGAAATTCCATTCCTCCTGTGCTTATTGTCATCAAACTACTTTACAGTTGTAAGCTGACAAATAACTGTCGATACCAAAGAATTTTTCTCACATGGAAGTTTCCAAGTTTCTTCAGGAATTTGCAATAATGTTTCACGAAATTGGAATCGCACGTGATTGTTGATGAACCAGTTTCAAAATGTGAAGTAGAACGATAAATCGTTCTCTTTTATAAACGTTTGTGTCAAACTATTTGGCTCAGAACTTTTCAATTGCGACGATACTCTTGGATACTGTGTACATTGTATGTTCCCACCCCACGCGTGCGCACACACTCACACGTACAGATAAATATATATAATAGTTAGAAATTAGCTGAAATTCAAATTCGATCACACACATACACAGTGAAAACAAAAAAGGTCCGGCATGGCCAGGTGGTTAAGGCGCTCGACTCGCAATCTGAGGGTCGCGGGTTCGAATCCCCGTCACACCAAACCTGCTCGCCCTTTCAGCCGTGGTGGCGTTATAATGTTACGGTCAATCCCACTATTTGTTGGTAAAAGAGTAGCCCAAGAGTTTGCGGTGGGTGGTGATGACTCGCTACCTTCCCTCTAGTTTTACACTGCTAAATTAGGGACGGCTAGCGCAGATAGCCCTCGTGTAGCTTTGCGAGAAATTCAAAAAACAAAAACAAACAAAACAAAAAGAACATTTGACTGTACGAGATGGTCAGAAATCTTAATAGGGTTGAATTTAAGTTTACTATTTATATGGGGGCAAAAAAGTGGAATTATTGAAAACCGAAGATGAGCAGATGCCTAATGCAGTCACTAGAGGGCTTGTGACTGACTGGTAATTCAAGGAACTATTAAGAACTGCAGGCAGAAGACGTAACAACGAACTCCATCACTCAAATGTCTTATATGTTGTTTTTTATATCAGTCATGTCACCTCTCTCCTGTTCGTTGTTTTAAAAGATAGATTGTTTTGAGATGGTGTATTTAGTCTGTCACTGGCCTTACCGGAGGAACAAGTTAATTTTCTCTGGTGTGCGCGCAAATGACCTCGAAACGTCCAATACTGGTCTCGCTTTAGTTTAGTAGCCATCAAACCTGTCAATGTAAAGTATTGGTCAGTTGCGCGTGTTTGAGGATTACAATTCTGAGGACTTTATTTATTCTCTCGGCCAGAACGTAAAACTTTCCGTTATAGGGGTGAAAGGTTGTTATTCTCATTATTCAGGTGTGGGACTTAATTTTTTTTTACCCATTGTGTATATATACATCGCGTGCTTCTAGTTTTCGTGACGTATCTATCCATCAGTCTGCCTTGTTCAGCCAATTCATTCATCTGTCTATTTATCAGTCTATGTCATTTATCAAGAGAGTTTAATTATATTTTTGCACAGAATATAAAGTTTGAGGTTATGGTAAAACATGTCAGAATTAAACGTTGATTACTACTACAGACCACCAATAACTGTTAAAAAAAACAAATCAACACCGGTCTTCATGTTCGTAAGTTAGTTGACGATATTATGATGAATACCAAAACTGTTTCAGCGAGTGCTCATTTCTTTCTTTTATACTGCCGAGGAGGACAAAGGGAGGAGTCATTAAGCCAAAGGAAAATTAGATATGTGTTCTCTCTTCGAACGTTTTAAGATAAGGCTTTAATTATTCAGGTAACTAGTGATAGATTACAGTGTGTAGCCTAATGTAGTAGAAGATAGATTCTGTTTGAATACCTAATACGCTGATAGTTCTGGTTGAGTTCTATGTCTTCTCCACGCATACACGGGAAGTAAATATTCAATTTATCATTTGTTCAGCAAACCGCAATGTATTCTTTTAAAGTACTACTATGCTGTGTATACGACGCCGATTTTCATATTTTGTTTTTGTGTGTGTTCTTCTTTTCAGCTTCAATGTAAAGCCACGTTTTTCGTAAGCTTCTTTCGAAGAAATATCCTTGAAAGCGTAACGTAATTAATATTTGAAACCTGGTGGAACTCCATAGCTGGAGAATTTGGGAAAACAAAGACAGTTGTACGTTTCATAAACATTTCGTTTCTAACTAACGTCGTTTCGCCAGTAATAAATAAAATGTTTGTTAAACATATAACTGTCTTTATTTTTCCTTAATTCTGTTATAGCATGATACATTAGTTTTACATTAGATTATCAAGCCAATATCTATATTCTTAGTTCACATTGTTTTACCGAACCGGTAACATTAGCTCGCGCCTTATATCCAAACCGATAGTATTAGCTCACATTGTTTTACCAAAATCGGTTTGGATATAAGGCGCGAGCTAATGTTACCGGTTTGGTAAAACAATGTGAGCTAATACTTTCAATAATATTATCTCACACTGTTTAACCAAATCAACAGTTTTAGCTCACATTCTATACCAGACAACATTAGCACGCACTGTTTAACCAAATCAACAGTTTTAGCTCACATTGTATACCAGATAACATTAGCACGCACTGTTTAACCAAATCAACAGCTTTAGCTCACATTGTTTACCAGACAACATTAGTTCCCACTGTTTGAACAAACCTGTACATTTTATTTTCGTCAGACAACTAAACCTATACTTTTAGCTCCCACTGTTTAAATAAACCCATGTTTCCTGTAGATAAACAAACCAATATAACGAGAAGCATGGAACGATAAAGACGATGTTAGAGGAGATTGTAAACATATAACTAACAACCAACTGTACAATGTAAATATATAACTAACAACCAACTGTACAATGTAAATATATAACTAACAACTAACTGTACAATGTAAATATATAACTAACAACCAACTGTACAATGTAAATATATAACTAACAACTAACTGTACAATGTAAACATATAACTAACAACTAACTGTACAATGTAAACATATAACTTAACAACCAACTGTACAATGTAAATATATAACTAACAACTAACTGTACAATGTAAACATATAACTAACAACTAACTGTACAATGTCAACATATAACTAACAACCAACTGTACAATGTAAATATATAACTAACAACCAACTGTACAATGTAAATATATAACTAACAACCAACTGTACAATGTAAATATATAACTAACAACTAACTGTACAATGTAAATATATAACTAAGAACTAACTGTACAATGTAAATATATAACTAACAACCAACTGTACAATGTAAATATATAACTAACAACTAACTGTACAATATAAACATATAACTAACAACCAGCTGTACAATGTAAATATATGACTAACAACCAGCTGTACAATGTAAATATATGACTAACAACTAACTGTACAATGTAAACATATAACTAACAACCAACAATACA
>NW_013668570.1:0-9012 GCF_000517525.1 Limulus polyphemus
AACGAAGTTACGGAAAATCAATTAACAAACGGAGACGTAACAATGTTAACAATCAAAAGTGAAATTAGTTTCATCATATAAAACGTAAAAAAAAATGCATCGTATTCCAATTTGTTTTTATGAGGCTTCTTGAATTTGTATTACACACTGCTACATAATCAGTAACCCCATTCTGTTTGATGATGCTTTTAAATAATCCGATTTCATAATAATTTGATGGTACCACAATAGAAGCATTAGGAATCTGATCATCATCAAAACTGACATCCTTCGGGGACAGAAGATTATCTAGGGTGACCATGGATTGTTCAGAATTAATTCATACAGGTCTAATTTGTAATTTGGTGTATTTGAAGTGTGAATGTGAACTAAATTATTGAATGGCGATTGAATATGATGGAAAAGGAGTGATAAATTTGGTTTTACACCTAAGGTAAATGAAAGATAGCACAACATTATCCTGTGAAAAGGTGGCGTGAGCAGATGGGGATAATCGATTTTACGAAATTTTTACCGTGATAGAAAATTAAGCAATAACTTATAATATATAAACTAAATTTTTGCATACGTATATACTGTATCCTGGATATGATTATAATAAGTACCTTTCCAAAGGCTTTTGACATTTTGATATGTTTGCAAAAAAGTATCTTATTTCGATTATTTAATGACGTCACAATGTATGATGACACAGAAAAGTAACTCAAATGTAAAAGAATCATATGTCGCAAAGTAGGCCTGCAATGAAGCAGGCCTGCATAAACGAAATAAATTGGTACGATTGTGATAACATATCTTTAAATTTACATATGTCATTGGACATTCTACAACAGGAACGGCGCTCTGGTTCGCTCCACCTAAACACAAGGCTTGTTCGATATTCATGGTGGGCACAGAACAGACAGCCCATTGTGTAGTTTTGAGCTTAACAACAAAACAAACTGATTCAGGGAGAGATCCTGTCTTCAAAACATAATATACAACTTTAAAAATAATTCGAAAAAAATAATAGTTTATAGCAAGTAAACCGAGGTTACCAATTAGTGCCCCATCTACTAAATAAAACAACAACAAATATTCTGGATCTCAATGTTTTGTGGCCTGCTTTTCTAACGAGAAACCCCACTCATGCTGTTACTACATTATATTTACCGAACATTCAGTCCATAAACATTTGCCCCCCAGTAGCAAAGCGGTTTGACTGGGGACTTACAACGCTAGAATCCGGGTTTCGATACCCGTGGTGGGCAGAGCACAGATAACTCATTGTGTAGCTTTGTGTTTAATTACAAACAAACATAAACATTTCGCCCCTCAGTGGCACAGCAGCATGTCTGTGGACTTCTAACGCTAGAAACCTGTTTCGATACCTATGGTGGGCACAATACAGATAGCCCATTGTGTAGCTTTGCGTTTAACTATAAACAAACAAACATAAGCATTTCAAGTCCTACCTAAGAAGACTACAGAAGCAGATTTTGAGAAACTTCAAAAAACAAACAAATGTGAAGCCGATCTTACATTTAACTTTTCTTGTCCAAAAATGAATCCAACATACATATAAGAAATTAACAACATAGACTTATACCGCCTCCAATTAAACAACAACAGTGGTAAAATATAAAGGCTTAACGTTTCAAGTAGCAAGATCTATAAATAATAAAAAGCCCACGTGTAGAATAAGTCACCATATTTAACTTGAGAGCACCGGCATGTGACTTTAAATAACCAATCGAACGTGTTATTTAACGCCATGTTGTACGTGATCGCCATGATCTTATCTGATAATGTAATATACACCAACTAGTGGTTGTTGTTGTTTTGTTTTTTTTGTCATCTCTTTTCATGGCTTTTGAGATAACATAGTGTTTTTCATATTTAATAAATAAAATATTTCATCATGGAGTGAACATGACGAATCCCAATTTTGTATCAAACGGGGTGAGTCTGGAGGATAGCCACACAAATTTCTTTGCACTGGTAAGGGTTAATCATGTTACAACTACTAGTAGTAATACTAATCTAATAGTAACAGTAATACTATCTTAACAATAACAGTTAGTAACTAAGCGGCAAACTAAGCATATGTTTTATTCGTTCTCGTACTCATAATGTAATCCTTCTTTGACTAAAACAGTGTAAACAAATGGTTAGAACTTAAACTGTTAACACCAGTTTAGTTTTTTGACAACAAAATAGTCACTATGATTTATCATTCATCATCATGTACTGATTAAGGGCTACCTTCTTAACTGTGGATAAAAAAATGAGCTTTTTGTTTTCTAAACTTTAACAAAATTATATTAAATTAAGAAAGAATTGTGGTTTCATAATAAGTCTATTCAGCTACAAATAAGAAAGCAAAGTTTTAGTTTTCTTCAAAGGATTAATTTTTCAGTAACTGTTTCCATATATGTAAACTGTTTCAGTAAATAAATTGAATTGCATAATCTGCTTTCTCAGATTAGTTGTTCAGATAGCTAATTTTGCTTTTGTTTTAATTCGGGGGAAAATAACAACTATCCAACAATTTGCAGTAAAAAACTACACTTAAAACTCAGGCATGCTTACTTTTTTAAGTATAGAATATAATTATAAATCAAAATAAAACCCTTCATTGTATCAACTTTTTTATATTTATGAATTGAACAAATATATACTTCAAAAAAGGCAAATTAATAACAAAAAGTTGTTTTTCACACAATTTACAAAGTTAAAGTGGTATGATAGCTTACTGTTTAATGTTCCATATCTAAATTTTTTACAGCAAGTACAAGCTTTTGGGCAGGAGGAGTTATGAAATGCACAGTTGCCTAGTCTTATATTAGAGGCATGGTCATGAATTAGCATCAGCAGATCAAATACAAGTTTTTACATAATTAGAATAAAATATTTACCTGTAATATTAAAGACCTCTGTCTTTTACTGTATGCATATAATGGTTAAAAAACTTGATTGTACAAATGGATTACATCATAGCAACATATATTTAGTTTTGAAATTCCATTTTTAAAGAGCATAAATTAAAAAAATATATATATATATTTGAAATAGAATATTTTCCTACCTACCTGGTTTTAATGTGAATTTGTGTTGCATTGGATAGCAATTATATATTCATTCTTTTATATATCACACAACCACAACTTCCTAACAAATACAACTCAGTGATTAATGGAATTTGTTAATCAATTAATTGTCAGGTTAATTGACTATTATCATGAGACAGCTAAAAAACACAAACTAGTCCATTGTCCTCCAATTAGATAGTTAAAAAAAACCTTATAATTCTAAGAATTGGTTTTCAATACCCTTGGTGGGTATATGATGGGTAGCCCATTACATATCTTTGTGCTTACCAACAAACACACACAATGGCAATATTTCACTTATTGGATTGTAGGAATAATCAAAAACTGTAATAACTAGAAACACTAATATATTCCTTGTTAGATTGTTTAGGCAGAGTATTCATGATGAAACTTTGTAGAATGGACGGCAACTGCCTGTTGTAGAAACAAAAGTATAAAGGACGACTTTCAAAAGTCTCGACTTTTGTCTAGTTTATTATTTTCATGATATTAACAAATTGAAGTATAATTTTGATTATCTCATTATTTCATGTGACACTAATTAATGCAATTGATTGTCTAAAGGGATCAATTATATCGATTAATTTCCCAGCCCTATTAATAGATATTTAAGAATTACATACCTTGCCTCCTTAATGCTTGTAGTCAGCAATACAGATTCTGCTTTTATTTCTTGTGTATAGTTACAAAGTTTAGTTAGCATACTTTAATATTACAAATCAGCTAATTAGTTAATATATCCACCTAAAATACTATAAACTTTTACACACTAAATGTTAACTCCTAATCATATATCATAATTTTGATTTTTCATTTGTTGTCAGCTGCATAATCACTATACTACAATTCTAAATGATCTATACCTACATAGTTCAATATTAAATAAGCCTTTACAACTGAAGAGGAACAAGAAAATTTTGATAAAAATAAAATTGTTTTCATTTGATGTTCATAAAATTATTTTAATAATGATCTAAACAATGGTATCTGCCTACTGAAATTAGTTTACGAATGTAGTAGACTCGTACTTGTTTTTATTTTGTATGACACAAATTATACATTACAATTACAAAACGTGTTTACAGCAAACTAAGCTAAGCTTAATATTAAAGTTTTTGAATAAAGAGTTCAAAAAACTTAATTTGATATTCAATATGCTTAGTGCTATTTAAAAATTAAATTGCAATGATATTCAGCCTTTCATACTTAAACAAGTTTAATTTATAGTGAGTTTTTTGCAACCCAATAACACCATCTTGTAGGCATTGATAATAATATTATTAAGCATATTCAAAATTTATTTCACCTCTGTGGATTACATATTGACTGAACTTTTTATTTACACTATGACTTGTAAGTTACAACAACTTCACAAGTATAAGATTGTCAACAATACTACTGGTACTAGTAGAAGTAGTATTAGTAGTACTACTGGAGCACATCAAAGTATCAGTCTATTAGTATTATATATTATTACTCTATAGTCTATACTATAGACTGATTATCTTATAATTCAATAAGGAGCAATAACCTGAATGTTAGTGTTACTAGGCCTAATAGTAATATTATGCACAGTAATGAGCTACAAGTTAATGTGGTGTCCTCGTGGAAATTAATTGTTGTCATATGGATAGCACATAAGTTAATCTGTAGTGTGTACTTTATTTACCGTCTGTTGATTTACAATTACTATCCCTTCAGTTGATACTACTGTAACAAGAAATTAGTGAAACTTGTAGAAACAATTAAAAATGTTGCACAAGTGTAAAATGCTCATTGTTGCTAAGGGATGAAGCTTCTTAGGGCTAACAGAAGTGATTAATATCATGCTTAACTAGAGATGGGTTTTTTCACATTCCTTTTAATTAGATTATTATTAATTTTGAATTATAGTTGTCTAAAATTAGTATTTGAGATAGAACTTTTGGCTACCATGAGTCACTGCCTAGAAAGCCTATCATTCAATATTATAATTTTTTAGCTGTTGTGATTCGATTGTTCTTTGATGGGTAAGTTTTGCAACTCCACCATGTCTTACATATGTGCAATATAATCATTGATTTCATAGAATATAAATGTGCCTCAAAAATTACAGAATTATTAAGAAAATAAATAATATACCATAGTTTAATTTTTGTCATTGCTTTTATTTAGTCAGTAATGCATGTCAACTAGCAGTAAATGTAGAAATATTGCTCACACACATACAAATGCTGATGTTAAACTAGCCATCTATTATGGAAAATCAATTAAGGGTACAGAGCTGAGTGCTTACACCTACAATGTCTCAACTCCTACTGCCTTTCACTGTTTGCAGCCAGTTGTGGGAAGGCAGTTACCCTTAGGATTTATAAAGTTCTTTAATTGATTACATTAAACTAATCAATTATTCTCACATAAGGCTTGGATAGTTGAAATGATCAAAAATTGTAATAATAACAAATACTAATGTTAGATTATTTTTGTGAGTTGTGAAAGTTAAACAACCTTGAATTAATTGAAAATAATGAGCAATCATAAAGACAATATCTTTATTACTTGTATAGTTAGAATATTGACAATTTTGACAAGTTTATTATTTTCGTGACTAATTAATTTGATTGTAACATTGATTAATTATTTTTTGTAACTAATTATTGAAATTGATTATATCAGTTTGTGAGATAGCAAATTCTACTTTTATTTTGTTATGGTTTTGTTTATCATTATTATTCCTTCTATCTAGTTCAACAATGAATTTTTAGTTATATTAAAGTGCTAACTAGAACACATTGAATTTTAGTTTGTATGTATGTATTATGAAACTGACACAAGTTTTCCCTAGCAGTAACGTATAGATATTAATGTTGAGAAAGATTATCTAAATTCGCTAGTCACTAAATAAAAACCCTGCCTTAAGCTAAAACAAGTTATTTCACGAGAAATATTTGGAACATTGTGTTGTTATTTTGGAATTAGTTTTTCTTCTGATTTTTTTTCTGATTCCTTTATTTATTGAAATAATTATTAACATTGATATTTATGTTGTATTTGGCCAGATACATATTTATCAACTGGTAAATTATAAAATTTATATTCCAACTGTTTTAAAGTTTTATTTTGGATTTCTATGGCTTTGAAAGTTTAATAATTTTTTTTTCATTCAACCCTGGTTGTAGAGGCTATTTGTTTTAGTCTGTTACAAATTAATAAAGTTAATTGTTCACCTCTACTAGCAATAGCTTTGTTGTTTTTTCATTTAGTTTGAAACTCAGTGCAGCTATTTAAAGTGTTATGTGTATAAAAAAACTAAAATTTCTTTGTATGAATTTTCCAAGGTTGGTCCATTTTACTTCAATCATATAGGCTGTGAATTTTGATGTCTTTGAATTAAGATTGGGCAATTAATGGAATCATCTAATGAATTTAACCTTTGGGCTCATTAATTAAATTACATTCAGCTAATTACTTACTCTTAAGTGAGACTTGAATAGTTGGAACAATTGAAAATATTGATAATTAGAAATGCTAATTTTGATTAGTTTATTATTTTCATGAATTGTGACACTAAGTGATTAAGCTGAACAACTTTGAATTAATCAAAAGTAATATTGAGAAATCATAATGGTAATATTTTGTTTGCTTGGATTTGGAGTAATTAAAAACAGTAATAATTGGAAAGACTAATTTCAATTAGTTGATTATTTTTTTATCACATTAATCAATTTAATTGTAATTTTGATTAGTTGATTATTTTATATGCTCATAAGTAATAGATTATATTGAGTGAATCACCCTACTAATGCAAGTACATAAGTGTTCTTGATAATTATAACTTTTTCTCACAGTTGAAGAATGTTGTTAGAGACAATGGATTTGTTTTACTTAAAAGTGCAGTAATTTAAACCTTAGCTCTTGAGATTGTTGCATAAACTTTATAAAACCATATACACCTTAGAAAAGGCCTCAACAAATATTTTCAGATCTAGGAGCCAGCCCAAAAACTCAGAAGCCAGGTGTGCCTAACCTAATGTCACTACTGTTTGTACTGAGAAATGGGGGGGCTACATAAATTTATTTACTTTCACAGCAATGCTAATGATCACATAATTTCAACAACCACTTGATGGTATTGCCTGAATTAACTGCCTTTGGTCCCGTTTGAGTCTAAACATGTGCACTGATTGGTTGAATTGAGAGAAAGAAGAAAAACAAAACTTCCAAGAGTCCAGAACTGTTCTAGATTCAAGTTCTTTTTAGCACAGCCCTCTGCTCGAATAAAATGGGAGAAAATACAAGGTGCCATGAGGAAATATATAGTTGCCATGCATTATATTTGGCATAGACTATTAGACTATCTCATAAACATGATAACCATACAAGATCAGCATCTTCTGTCACAATGTAATTTTTTTTCTTATAATAAAAAGTTGTAAAGTTGTTTCATTACCCATATACGTTTTTGTACTGGAATAAATCATACACACAACAAAATTGCATATATACAGAAGACATATTAATTAAGGATGCTAATAAATTGACCTTAACCCGATGACTACCGGTACTAACTTTCTTAGTAGGCAATGCAAGTGTGCATTTGTGAATTGAAAAAATGATAGAGAACTTATCTTTTAATGGATTTCTGATTTTATTTTCTATAAATAGTAGCATAACATTAAATTATTTGTACAAAATTGTATTCTTTAATGAAGTTTAAAGAGGAATTTAATGAAAAAATTCCTAAAATACGTTTTAGACTGTAAATAAGCACCCTCTAAGAAGAAATGTTTTTTTCAAAAATTTTTTTAAGATATTTCCTGTTTTCTTTATAAAACTGCGTCTGGGCATCAACTGAGGTTTAACACTAGGATTGGCTAAAAGTTTTACGAAAGTGTCAATTTCAGTACCAGTTACTGTATCTCCCAGTTGACAAATCATAGGATGATAAGGAAAGCACGTGATGAAACGTTGTTCTCTGGATTTTACAATATGAATGTGGATGGTGCTTATTATAGTAACTGCCATTTTAGGTAGAGGTTGTATTTAGTACTGGCCAATGGGTCTTTTCTATAAGCGGTAGAAAAGTTGCTTCTGAAAAAAAACTGCATGGGATATAGTGACTTTTATTTTTTTTTATATAGTAGCTTAAGTCATGCTGCATGGTATATCTGTTTATATTAATCATTATGTTGAAAAATTAACTCAAAATAGATATATTTTTTAGGAAAGAAGTTGATCCACGATTGTTAGGGTTAAGAGTTACCGAGTGCAAAGTCTTTACATGAATTAGACTTAGGACTTTGAACTGAAAGAGTTTGTGATTTTTTATATTCTTTTGAATTTAAATTTGCAGTTTTAAGCTCAATAATATAGCATAATTTTATATTTAGTTCATAATAATAATAATAATATGATTCAGTATTTAGAATGAAAAACGTGTGTGATTTGTAAGTAATACTATTAGTACCACAAAATAATTTTATATCTTTGCTTTGTAGTAAGACCCCCACTTCTGCTGTTATTGCGTTAGAATTAAAACAGTCTAAGTGATATATATATATATATAGTTTATTCTGATATTTTGCAAATGGTTCAAACTCAGTAGTGACAACAATAAAACCCATATGTTGGTTGTGAAACAGGCTAAATACATTCATCCCAACAATACAGGGAAGCTAAGACATTCTCACAGTTGGGGGTCTAATACATTGAAGTGCTTAAGTTTCGCATTCCAACATAAATCTTGCCTGTAATGAGAGGAATGTGACCAGGACTAATCTTTTAAGTGCTGTAAAGTAATTTTCTTTGTAATTTATGGTGTCTGTATCGTTTGGTAATCTCTTCTAACAGGATGTATTAAGTAACAAGGCAGTGTTTATTGAAACCACCTGTACTATAAACTGTTACATACATTTGTTAGTAGTGGCAATTAGTTTTGTCT
>NW_013668570.1:9157-24345 GCF_000517525.1 Limulus polyphemus
GCTGACCCCATGGTTTATTCGGCACAATAAACACAAAAGTACAACTGCCATGAAACATAAACATAAATTTGAAATAAAAGTATATTTATGAAATAAAATTAAAATGTTTTTATGCACATATATAAACATGAAATCCTAGTTAAAAATAAAAATACTCATTTATTTTTTAGGTTTATTTACAAATATTATTTATGGGTCTCTATATTACTTGAAAGCATAAGAAGTATACGTGATTATTTAAAAAATTAAAAATAGATAAAATTTGCATTTTATGGAGGATACAGTTTTTTGGGGATTTCAAAATAATGTACTAAAACATTAAAAGTAATAAGTTCAAATCTGTAGCAAATATAAATATTGTAATCATTTCTTATAAATACGATTTCCTCATGTAATTTTACAAGATATTAAAGATCATAATGCAAAAAAACTAAATTTATTAAAAGTAATAGGCCTTATGTTTCTTAAACTACCTACATTTGTCAAAGTATTTATGAATTTTCGAAAATATTCGTCGACTAGTTTTATTGTTGGAATGAAATATAGCAAGACTTGCATTGCCTACTAAGAAAGTTAGTAGCCGGTAGTCATCGGGTTAAGAGCATCTACAGTTGTTGATTCTTACAGTTAGATAAAAAAAAATCTGATAATTCATTTATGCATAGCAATATTGCTATGGTATTAATGTTTTCACACTGTCAATAAAAATATGGCATTAGTTGTAACTTAAAATTTTTTTTATATTGTTATAAAAATTAGTTTCATACTTTGCTGTTAGATGAGAAAATACTGTTATTGTGGTATCCAACCCTTAAATTGAATTGGTTCCATATTCATGATGGAGAATCTATACTTTAAAGCAGTTATTCTGTAGTGATCATATACATTAAACAATAAAGTTTGAAGTGGGATCTGTACATGCATATTTTTATTTTATTGCAGACTGACTTGTGCGGGATTAAATGGCGATGTCTATGTGCTAACAGGGTACTATGTTATGACTCAGAACTACTGGATGATCCAGTGATAACATCTTATAGTAAGTGTTTAGCTGCTGGTCTTCTTTGTGTGTGGCGAAGAGTGCCCTCAAAGTTTGAAAATCCAGACTCTCTCAGACCAGGGAATACCAGCCAACTTGATGTTTGTAAAGAGCTATGGATTTTCTGGTATGGGAAAGAACCAGACCTGTCAAATTTGGTACCTGAACTAACAGGTACTTATACATTTGTGGTTGCAATTAATTTTTCTATTCATAAATTGTGATTGTTTTAATTTATATTCTTTTCTCTGGTTATGTACTTAAAATCATCATGAAACTAGTTGACATTTGCTTAAGAAACATCAGAAAAAAATCTGAAAAGATTCCTTATATGGCAGGGTAGGTGTTAGGGTAGTGTTTGGGAGATGCTTTGATTGGCTTTGGATTTAATGACAATAAAGATACTGATATCAATGAAGAGTAAAAATATAGGTTATGTGAAGTTATATGTGGCTTAAAACTGTTTTTGTTTCATTTTAAATGAAAGCCTTGTTTAACAGAAACTTCCAAAACCACATAAAAGCTTTAATAAAACTCCCTAGCAGTATTTAGTTTAAGACATTAATGAAGGTATAATAACATTCCAAAGTACCTAGTCACTGTATAAACTTTGTGATAGCTGTGGTATCTTTTCAGCAGTAACCAGTTGTGATACAATTTAATAAGAAGCTTCAGTATTTTACCAGCAGTGTTCAATTACTAATATTTTATGGAAACTGAACCCTTTCCTGCAATATTCTTTCTTAAATGTTACATTTATAAACAGTATTGGTTGAATTTTTTTATATACCTGTTTCTATTATGTTAATTTTTTTATCCTTATATTTTATTATAAAGGTTATTGTACACAATAATTGATTGATAGATCTCAGAGTTGCTCCTTTTCGCAGGCATTCAATTTTTGCAGGTATTTCAGATTCCATGGAATCTCTGGTGGATGTGGCTCATCTCCACTCTTCTCTTTCAACACTGGCCTTTTGCCTTTCCAAGTCTTCTACCAGACAATTTACTGCATCTCCAGTTTGAGTTTTCTGTTCTTCTGCATCAGCTCCATGTTTTATCAGATCACAAGAGAGATTCTGCCCTTATCAGCGGGCAACCTCCGCTCACATGAAATGCCAACAGCAGCATTGATAACTACCTGTGGGGCCTCAACTTAGACAGTGTGTGTCTGTATGATAGTTATTTGCCATTGATCAGTAGGTCATTCAGGTTCTTATGAGAGGTTGGTCCTTCATTCCAAGCCTCCTCCTCCATTGTCTTCCATACTGGTTGCCTTTCCTCTCCCCAAGGACTGTTTTACATCCAGTTGTCAGGCACAAGCCATCCATGACTTTCTACTCAAAGAGCCCATAGAGTGCATCAACTACTCTTTGAAGTTTTTTTTTCCTGTTTGTTTTTAGTGCCAAAGAAGGGCAAATGGTGACCTGTCATCAACCTTTTTTCATCTCAATCATTTTATCCAGCCTCCTCGGTGTACCATGGAGTCGTTTCTTTCCCTCTGGTGGCACTTTGCACCTGGTCTATGGATGACAAAGTTCGATGTCGCCGATGTCTACCTTCATATTCCGATCACAGAGTCTTTACATCGGTATCTGCATTTTGTGCATGAGAAACAGGTTTTTCAGTTTCATGCTCTACCATTCAGCCTCGCATCTGTCCCACATGTCTGTCTCTTTTGGGGATGTGGGCATCCTCCAAACCACTCATTCCTTTTGGTTGGGCCCACATGCATTCCCTTCAATGGTCATTACAGAACCAATGGAATATTTGCACCGATGTGCTGGATTATCAGATAACCCTATTGGCTTCCAGCATGCTTGATCTTGGATGATGGTTGAACAGTTATAACAAGACAGTGGGTGTTCCTCTCCTACCCCCACATCCAGAGATACATCTTCTCATGGATGCTTCTCTCTAGGATTGGGGAACTTGTGTAGGGGATATGGAATTCAAAGGCCTCTGGACAGAAGAGGAATCTTCTTTACACATAAATCTTTCAGAGCTTCTAGCAGTTCAATGAGCTATGTCTCAGGCTCTCAAATTGTTTTGAGGAAAGGTGGTAATGCTTCACTCAGACAATTCCACCATGGTCTCCTACATTTCCAAGCAAGGGGGCACTTATTCCAGGTCTCTTTGTTTCTCAATTTCTGACATTGTTATTCGATTAAGGTTGGACTTTGTCTGCTACTTTTCCACCCTTTGAACCTTTGGCATCATGTTCCCTGTATCACCTTTTGATTAAGACTTATTTTCTTCTATTATTGGCTAGAAGACATTGATGTTGGGATGTGTTTGCAATTCATGTTAACAGGACTCTTTACCATTCTGCTTAAGTTTTTTTGTATTCCAATAAGTCCTTTCTTCCCAAAATGTCAGTGGCTAAAGAAGGGGATGAAGCTTTCTCTCATGTTATCTTCCCTCCATTTTTCATTTTCACAACTGCTCAGATCCAGATTGTCTTTTATCCCCGGTTCGGGCCATGCAATGTTATGTTGCATTCACTAAAGAGCTTTGGGGTTCATGTCACTGTTTGTTTCTCCATTGGAAACCTGTGGTGTCATGTGACTTATCTCCTGTCACTTTGACTGGTTGAGTTTGTCATTTGGTGCATATTGCTTACTTTGGGCTTTCTTTAGAAGAACGGAAATTTCTTTGGGTTATATCTCATCAAACTCACCATATCTCGATGTTCCCAACAACTCAGTTGCATTAACTCCTGGAGGAGATTGTACAAGCTGGTATGAGGACCACACCTATTACATTGATATCATTATTTACATGATTTGGCAGCTACCTCCTTGGAAGGTTTTAGGCTATCCCCCTCTTGGCTATTCTCCATGCCCCAGCTCATTTGTAAAAGAGGTGATTTTATTTCTTTTGTGTTTATCTCTATCATTTTTCAGGGCCCATCTCATCCTTTTCATTTGGATTCCATTCTATGGCAGGTGTTGCCAGGTCAGTTATGCTTATTTCAAAATCTGCACGAGCTACCAGTTATCTCGAATTTTCCCGGTAGCAACAAGCTCTTTGGAGATGGAGTGTTTCATAAGACCACCTTGTGCACTTTCCATGTGGTACACAATTATAACACAAAGATAAATGCACTACTGGACTGCTACTTGTGGACTATCCAGAGTAAAGCTTAAGGAGATTTTGTCCATCTCTGCTGACTCTAGATTGAATAACTTGGGGTCGATTTGCTTTTCAAATAGGGATCACGGTTCATCTGTTGCACTATATCTGGAGCATCGTTCTTTAGGACTCCCAACAAGAGTATTCCCCCATTTCTTCTAGTGGAGCATGGGAATCCTGTCCACTCCCAGTTTCCAGTTGGTGGACAGAGGTTTGTTTCACCTGAGTGATGCTTGTACTTATTATTCCACTTAAGGAGATGAGGGTGAAGCTGGGTGGCCTCCTACCAATAACCATGGATGGTTTTCTCAGATGTATGGTAGGAAGAGGATCAGCCTGTGTGGGAGCCTTCTCGTAATTCCTGCTCAGAGGTGACTATTCACTATCCAGTTGAGTTTTGCATTGCCCTTCTTTTTGGTCATTCTCTTTATTTCTATGATATCGGAAAAGAATCCTCAACTCCTTGTAATTCTACACGTGGAGCATCACTCCCTGAGAAAATGAGATACAGATCATCTTGAAAGGTGAATAAGAAGTAATAATGGGGAACTCATATATGGATCTGGTATAGGGGGTGCATTGATGTAGGTGGATAGAATCACAAAATTTAGTGGGGTATAAAAACTGGAGCAAGAGAGATAAAATTCATACTAATGCTTAGATGGGCAGAGAAGAGAAACTTTCATAAGTATTTATATGAAATACATTTTTGGTATAGAAAAAGGTTAAGTTTCTAATAAAGTATTTTAATAGAGATTTGTCCATAAATATATGGAATCAGAGTGTTCACTGCTCCGAGTGCAAAGTTGTTTTTATGTTGAGATTAAAAATATTTTTCTTTATCTGAAAATTTTCAAATATCATTTGTTTTATCTCTAAAACCTCCTCAATTAAATACCAATTTTTTTCACAAAAACTTTTTATTTTATCTGTTATTTTCTCTACCCTAACTATATGGATTTAGTTAATTTGGCTGACCTTGTAACAACCACAAAAAATATGAAATAAATCTAAATTACTCTTTTTTTCTTTCTAGATTAAGTACAGATTGTAACAGGAAAATACATTTATCTATTTTAAATAGCTTAAAGCTTGTAACAGTCTACATCTGTTTATACTTAATTTTATTGAACACTGAATTGTGTGTAGCTGATAATCACACCACACAAGTTGAGAACCAATCTGTGAATGTGTAACTCATGTTACTATATTGAATGATGTAACGCACAAGTTGCTTGCAAGCATACCTCTTGAAGAAGTTTTATTATAAATTTTTTAATTATCTTTGTGATTCAGACTTTATCTAACCTAAAAAGTTTTTAATTTTTACATTTTAGTTACTTTTATAATAATAGAATATACAAGAAAAACAACAAAAACATAGTACTTACCTTTGTACTTTTTTTTTTTTTTTTTACTGTCAGTAATAACATGTACAAAGCCAAAAAATGTCCTTTAACTACCATAATTTAACTGGCTTTTTAACTGTGATATAACAGCTTTAAAATAATTCTCAAAGCTTCTTGATCTGAACACTGTGGGAGAAATTTTCAAAATGAAAACAAAATTGATAATACTCTAAACTGAAAACAATGTCATATAATATGTGTTTTGATAGATTAAAACTTTGCCCTTCTATTGGCTATAAATAATATAGTATAAAATGTCAGAGAGAACTATTGGGGATTTGTGAAAGAGAGGATGTGGCAAGTGGGTCTGACTTTCTAGTTTATAAAAATCAGACTTAGCCTTAGTAATTTATGTTAAATTCCATTCTTCAGAGAGAGGTGGTAAGTAAATCAGAGAAAGGAGAAGACCTAGAGAGCAAATATCACATTTCTTATGCTAGGGAAGATGAAGGATTTTTAAAAATATTTCCTCATAAAATTAATAACTTAAAACTTGTATTAAAATTTGATTTGTTAACTACAATCTAATGCCAAGTTTATTTATATGTATATATTGATAATAAAGTAGATTAATTAAGTTTTGAATGTAAATCTTTAAAAGATCATAGCATGCACACTTTGACCTACCCATAATGAGAAGGTTAATGTATGGATTTAAGACAAACCTAAATTTCTTAAGATGGCCAAACCTCATGAGACATTATTAGGATTATTGACCAAAAATATCTATAACAGTGAGACTACTCAAATAATGAAACAATGCATTCTGCTTTTTTATAAGTGAGAATATAAGAATATTATACTTAAAAGTAACTATACTCATTCTCAGGACAATATTTTAGTTATGATCTATGTAGGAACTTCCTTTGAGTAGAATTTAATAAGTCACTAAGATTTTACGTAATCTAGAGTAGTATCTCATTATATCTATTCTCTATTATTTTGACAATATGGAAGTTACAGTGTCTTCTCAACAGTATTGAGTCACTGTAAGACCTAATGAAAGCTACAATAAAATCATAGAATTATCCAGTTGCTATAAATCTTAGAAAGCTACTTCCCAGGTATCCAGTCACAGTGAGATCTTATGAGAGTTATAGCATTTTCGCAATAGTAACAATTTTGGTGTAAGACTTTATGTACATTCCAGAATGTTTGGCCTTGATAGTGTATTATTAACAATCACTTTAGTATGCATGCTTTACAATGCTGGCATGGCTACATGTTGAGTTGCCAGTCTATGTCAGGCTCCATTCCTTGTCACACTCTGAAGTTTGAGGAGGTCATCTACGAAGATAGTGCATTCTTGTAAGCAGGTTAACACATTCATACATGTATGTCTCCAACTATCTGTATCCATCTGTCTAACTGTGTGTATAGATTTTTGTGTATTTAAGTAGCAAAAAACTGGAGATTGGAGAGCTTTTCTTGTTCTTCAAGACAATTAAAGTTATCATGTCTAAGAAATACTAGAAATTCAAAGAAATGTTTAAAATTGTTGTAAGGAACAAATAATTAAATGGCCAATGTTTCAGCCAAATATTGTTTTTTTACTTCACTTGGCTGAAATATTGACCATTGAACTCTTCCTAACTGCAATTTTAATATTTTACTTGTATTTTCAGTTACCAAACTATGCCTTATTTGTTTATTTTCATACTTAAATAATAATCAATTGTAGTCTCTGAGTAATGTAAATAATGTAAGAAAAGTTATGCATTTATTATTAATGTTTTGGAACTTGCTTTTGTTTTCAGGTTCATATTTCAATATTGAATCACAATATAAATAGGTTATTGGTCACTTTTAGAATAAATGTTGATTAGTAGGACAATTCGGGAGCAAGGTTATTAGTAGTGATCAGTGTTTGTTTTTTACCATGATTATTGACATAGTATGAAGTTTAGTAATGGGAGTTTAAATATTGTTTGTGATAGAAGATAAACTGTTAAAGAAATAAAAGAATAAACCCCCTAGATTACACAGTAAAAAGAGATTGCGAGTTAAACAGAAATGTAATTATTACAAAGAGTTTTATTAGCATTATGATACTCATTTTTGTGAAATTGATCTTTTTTGCTGTATATTAATGATGCTTGCATGCAAACCTAAAGAAATGTGAAAATGTGTATGGATTTGATACAAAGAAACATTCAAACCCATATTTATCATTGGATTGTATAGACAGGCTTGAGTAAAGTTTCATTATTTTAAATACAGATCTAAAGTTAGATTTCTGTATGCTAACATATTCATCTTTGTTTCATTTTTACATTGTAGACAGCAGAATATATTAATTTTAGACATGTAACTGTAAAGGTAAGGAACAATAACAAAAAAATGTGTATTGGTTGCAATGAACAGTAAGTGTCAGTGATTGTTTTGGTTGTAATGAACATTACAATAACCAGTGGATTTTTTGAATATTGAACAGAAGCTGCTTGCATATGTTTAGATGCATTTTAGGTTGTTCTTTTGTGTGTGTGTGTGTTTGTGAAGGGGACTTGATTTGCTACTTGTTTAACCATATGGCACTTAGAAATTGTATCATAAAATCTTGAAGTCAGTTCCTAAATGTAGAATTGTTTTCTTAACATAATATTAAAAGTACTTATTTAAAACCATGGTAATAAAAGGTAAAAAATGTAGCCTTCTTTTGTATATATAAAATATTTATTTGTGTTGGTGTTTTAAACAATGGGGGAAGTAGAACACAAAAAATGAGCAGTCATGGGTAATGTTGCTGTTGGTATATTATTAGTAGGATATCTATTATTCTTATAAAAATACTTTAATGTACTGGAACCGTCTTTCATTATTTTCACACCATATTACAATGTAGTTATTATATATTAGTAAGGTAAAAACGTTTGTGGGGGGGGGCTAAGCTTTTGTAAATGCTGACAAATAGATATTGCAAAAACAATGAATAATATTGTTTTCATCATTGTTTTTAGTAGTGGGTAGGTATTTATATTTAATTGTTGGGAAATAGTTTTTATAATCAAAAAAAAAAAGACTGTATCCTCCTTTAGTTTGGAGACTATCATTGAAGATCTGCTGAAGCAGATCTTCATCAGTTCCAATTGATCTTATGAAGGTCTGTACTAACCTTCCCAAACATTATATCCAGACCACAGCTAGGTTAAAGCTTATCATGTCATCTCATATATATGTATTTGATAATATGAGATTTTTTACCAATAGAACTAAATACATCAATGGCTCCCATTGCTAAAAGTAATCAGATGATGTTTCAAAGAACGTAGATAAAACTTTTTCTTGTTATTGGAGTTGCATCCTCTTGAAAGGTTGAATGACTGTCATATACAATGTAATTAGCCATACTTCAGAATAATCAGACTTTTTTAGGTGCAAGCTAAAGAAGTCGTACGTTGTCAGGGTGATCATTTTCTATCATGTATACAAAAAAATGTTCAATCACATTGTTGAATATTTACAGTACAGAAATAAGCTGAGTTGGAACATTCATAAGCAGATTAATTTGTCATGTTTACATGTGCAAACCTTTAAATTTCCATTTTTTTAGCTTTTGAGGCCTAATTCTAGTTCATAGTGATTGACAGAAGACAAATTGCCCTTGTGATTGCATTAAATTATGCATTATCTCTGATTTTGTGCTGTAGCTGTATTTATAAATATGTGGATTTAGAGATTGCAACAGATTGTACAAAAAAAATTATATATATATATATAATATCAGAAAAACAATTATATATATATATTTGACTATCTAATTCTCATATTTATACTAATTTTATTGAATTTTTAAATAACTTGTATAACTTTCCCCGTCTTTTTGTGTTTGTATTTTACTTTTGTAATATTGTTATAAAAATGGTGTGTGTGTGCATTAAAAGATGAAATTTCTTCAAGCCCACAAGATTCACATAAGTGAAGTTTCCATCTATTTTATTCTTTGGCAGTCTTTTGAGAGCTTTAATGTTTTATTAATGGGCTGTAAACATGTGAAACCCATCATTCAAAATTATTTTGATTAAAAAACAAAAGAGTAGTTTCAAATTGACAATTTTAGTTTTAGAGAGAGAAACCCAGCATGGTAATATAGTTGATCTTGGTTTCATTTAAGCATTTTGGGACTTAAGTACTAAAACACTGAACAAGGCTGATTTGTTAAAATTATGAGAACACACTGTATTAAGTATGTCGTACGTTGGAGCTCTGGTTTCTTGTGTATTATGAATATAAATAACTTAAAATGCCTTTGCAAAATTTAAGTGTGTCGTACAGTAGTTGTCCACAAATTTAGTTTCAGTTGAAATCCACCATTAAAAACATTTCCCTATATTCATCACTTTATTATAAGAATATATATATATAAGTAAAGGCAGATAAAAACAATCACAGAAACTAACCAACATTTGTGATTTTTTCATGCATGTTTCAAATCATTAATTTAGCCATGTTTCATACCTAAACACAAAAAGTCCTGGTCAGTGACCAATGCAGTTTTGAGATGCATTGTAGTTTGTGGTACTGGTATGGTATCTACACTCATTAGTTATCATATGTTATCATGAAAGGCACAGAGGATATAATAATATGCAGGAAATAAATATAGTGCTTACTTTTCCATTAATTAAAAAAATAATAATTAAAGAATGAGTGAAACGGTGTCTTTGGTTGCTCATTTAGAATGGTCATCTTGTGGCAAAATGCTCATTTCCTTATGCTCCTATGAATGTTTTTATAATCATTAATTTAAATTTAGTACTTTATGTTCAACATCTCAGAGGTTATGAATGATTAAAGGTACCCTATTTAAAGGAGAGCTTGGCTTTCCCACCATTCAAACATTTTGCAGATTGATTGGTGTGTCAATCAAGATTTTAGAAATTGTGGACCTGGAAGAGTTAAAGATAATTAAGTAGATTGTAATTTTTTGCAGACAGCATGTAGTAACTTGAAGTCAGTTAGTTGCAAAACACAAAAATTATCAATTAGTGTTAGTGAGGCTTTCTTTCTTGTTATATATATATATATATAAATGAGAAAAAATTCTAACATTTTCTTTTGCTAACACTAAGCTTAAGAAAGTAATCACACAGATTTGCACATATTCAAGTAGATAACTTGTAACCCAAGGTGAACATCACATTTGAATTTGTAACTCAATAGATTAACTTTACATTAAACTAATAGAGTTAGTTTTATACATCATGTTGAAACTTACTGAGAGAGAGAAATATAATGTTGAAAGGATTTATGTGAAAAAGTTAAAAATGAATTTGTTAAAGAAGTTTTTATGAAATTAAAACATAGGCCCAGACAAGTGAAACCTGATATGTTAAATGAGTTATTCTGTACAGAAACGAGAAGTGTTTATGACTACTGAATAATACCTAACATAATATTATTTACTGGAACTTGATATTTTGGTAAAATGTATTTTTTATGTGTTCTTGTATTAAGATATTGACATTTGCTTCCCTAACAAAATATCAGGATTAATATTTAACTATTCTCTAGTGAGCATTCTGTTGTCCCAAGAATTCTTTGGTATAATGTCATTGCTGTTAATATAAAAAAAAAAACATTTGCGTTTTAAATAATAATAATTGTGTTTTGCTGCATTTGGTACTATATATTTTGCAATCTTAGTGATCTTGGCAAAGCTTCAGTTGCCTTTTTTATTAGACATTTTAAGGAGATTTTTTTAAAGATTTTTGATGTGTTGTTAATAGATTAATCTTATTTTTGCATTTCCAGTCTCTACTTTATGGCCTTTCTTAAGTTCTCATAGTATTTAGTGCTTTTTTATTAATGTCCTCTCAACTGTTTGATTTTTGCTTAACCGGTTGAAAATTATTTTGCTATTAATGCATGTGGATTATAAGCACTTTGGTAAAAAAGTAAAAACAAAGAATACTAGAGTTGTGTTAGCTTTTATAGCTTTCACACTTTTCAACAGGATATTGGTTCTTAAAATGAAACTGTTTACTGTCATAACATTTCCTGTTGACATACTGTAACTATGGAAGGAGGTGTCTTAGAAAATAAGTTATCTGTAGGCAACAGTGATTAATCAATAGTCATAGTTCTCACTGTTGTTTCAGAAAACACTATTATTTCATTTACATATAGAAAAATCAGTAGAAAGGAAATCATATATCTGTATAACTAGATTGCATGTATTTGTCAATTTGGAATTCCTCTCAGTAAATGCTCATCTTTCACACGTATTTCAAAGTTTTGGTTCTGATGTTTTCTTACAACTCCAGATTATTTATAAGATATTATAGGTGATAATTTGTCATGCATTTATTTTGTTAGGAACAGTGAATTGAAGGTCTTTTTGTTGAGTTTTGTAGGATTTACTATGTATGGTTAGAGAAGTGACATTTTTTTTTTCAAACAGCTTATTTCTTTTTAAGCATAGTTATTGACTCTATTTCACCTAATGTTCTGTTAAAAAACATAGCTTAGCTTTATTCAGAAAAAGAAACTCTTTAATGTTTTATCATAAGCAAATAGTGTTATGTCATTCACCTTTGTTCTTATTCTTTTATCAGAAGTAGACCAAGGATCCTTGGAAAATGGACTGTCCTATGAGTGTAGAACTTTGCTCTTCAAAGCTTTTCACAATCTGATAGAAAGGTGAAATTGTGCTGTACTTTCAACAGCCTTTTCAGTTTCTAAGTCTTAACTTTAACAGAATCTTATCTTTAGATTCAAGTCACAGCAATTTTTTTATTTCAAATACAGCAAAAATTTAGGCTACCTCTACAATAAAGCATTACATAGACAGTTTTTAGCAGAGTTACTAACTGTGTAGGTTGTAACTTAATTCTTTTTTGCTTCTTTGTTACTAAATTTTAAATGTACATGAAAGCTTTTTGAACCTGAGGGTTTTAAGTTATTTTTTCTTGTGTTGAAGTATGACTTTAAAACTTGAATGCCCCAGAAATTTTCATATGAAACATACATAACTAAGGCAAAATCTGGAAGATTTGCAAAACTTTTAAGCAACATTTTTACACATGTAATTCTTTAAAAAACTTGTAACTTGCTATCATAGTTTGATATACACTTTTTCAATTTCTTAGCCTGTTTTTGTAAGTATTATCTTTTCAGCTTTTATAATCTGTTTTTCTAGTTTATTCAGCATATTTGATGGTTGTTTTCAGTTTCTATACACTGCTTAGTGTAATTTTATTTATTTTCTGTAGTTTGTTTAAAAATGTGTATAGCTTAGACTATGCATAAACAATTTATTGTTATGCTTGTTTTTTACCCTCAGGTGTTTCCTCTCTCGGGGCTTTACACGACTAGGAAAATGGTTCATTCAACCTCTTGAAAGTCTGGATTGTTTAGGTCAGAGGTAGGACTTTTATATTACATAAAATGATTGATCCAATCAACTGTCTAGTAACTGTTGAACATATCTTAAATTTCTACACATGAAAGTCTCAGTCATACTTTATCACCCATTAAACAAGTTGATGTGACTCATAATCTAAGAGAGAGAGAGAATTTCTTAAGCCAGTGGAGGTTACCTAACAGAGTTCTTCATTGATATAATACATTTTAAGTTCACACTTTGAACTAAGTTCATGAAACAATGCATTTTATATATACATTTGTGCATAATACTTTTTTGAAGTAATATAACATATTGTGTACTTCCTCCTCTTAACTCTGTCACAACTAGCGAGCACCTTTCAATTGTTGTATGCATACCTTTATATCAAATTTAACTAAAAGTGGAAAAAAATTCATTATATTTATTTAGTTTAATTCTAAAAAAAAATCAAAATATGTTAGTACTTTTATTTCTTTGCAGCTCTGAGGAGTCTCATCTACTAAGAAACTATCCTTCCTTGAGAACATAACTATCTATGTCTTGCTTCTTTGTGATTTTCTTTCTCTATTTTGATATCACAAACCATCGTTTTGACCCTTTTGTAATATCACACCGTGTGGTCATTGACGAAGCAAAGTTTTAAAGATAGCTACAAGCAAAGTTTAAATATCATTGGACAGACCAGATTATAAACTATTTACATCAAGGTAGAGTAAGTAATGGTGTGATCAGTAATTTACGATTTTCTATGAATTGTGTAGATGGAGAGCAGTAAAGATGAACAAAGGAAAATTAATGGGAAGCTTAGAAGACTTTAGAACAATCCACAGATCTAGAAATTCTTTTAGTCTCTTTAGACATTTTCACTCATGAAAATGTTTTTATATTAAATTACGGCCCCTCGGGGGGGATTCCTGTTCATGGTGAGGGGGCCTCCCAGGGAACATTCTGTATTTTGAGTTACCTTTTCTGTTTGCCGTGCGTGTCAACCCGTGAAGGGGAGGAGAGGATCCTACTGGTTGAGTGGTGTCTGGGGCACTGCAACACACCACTTTGGCCTTGAATTCCTGTAGATGGGTGACCTTGGGTGGCCCCCTCAGGGTCAATCGGCTGGTCCTGTCCTGTTGGACTAGGGTCAACTGAGTTGGGCATTCTCAAAAGGTGTTGTGGACATCATGTTTGATGCTGGTGTTTGGTTATAGTGCCCACGAAACCCTGGCATGGCTGCAGTGTCCTTGTTTGACATTGTAATGCATCCCCTCGTAGGACTCCATGGTCGGTAAGGTCAGTGAGCACTGAATCTTTCTCTTTATACTATGGATCCCCCCAAATCCTAATAAAAATAAAATAGTAAAAACTCCGCTCATTGGTAAACAACCATGCCTTGAAGACTGAAAAAAGCAGTCTCCACCCCATTATGCACCTTTACCTCATTTTCTTATTGTGCATTCTTTGTCGAAAAAACCTTTAGGGCAAATGTTGCCTTTTTTTATTCAGAAGGGATTAGAGGGGTTTGCTGGCTCTCCAAAGTCACTGAAGAAGCTACGTTCTGGGGACATCTTGGTGGAAACATCAACATCAAAGCACAGTGAACTCCTCTTTAATTCAAAGGCCATTGGGGATATACCCATTGAGGTTACTCCCCATGCTACTCTGAATTCCTCACGAGGAGTTATTGTTGAGAGGGATTTGAAGAACATCCCCAAGTTGGAGATCCTTGCTGGTTTCTTCAGCCAAACTATTTTTTTTTTTGTGGTGCTTCATATCTCCCCTTGTAAAGACGGACTTATGCTGCCTACCAGTGTTCTCATTTTGATATATTCATCTCCACATCAACCTGCTGCTGTCAAGGCAGGTTATGTGAACTGTAAGGTACAGCCGTATGTTCCCAACCCTCTCTGATGTTTCCGTGCCAGCGATTCAGTCATTCGAAGGCATCTTGTCATGGTTCTGTGATGTGTACTTGTTGTGGCAAGGACCATGATGCTTACGAGTGCAAACTGGACCCTCACTATGTTAATTGTAGTGGTTCCCCACTCCTTTTACTTTAGATCTTGCCCTAAGTGGGTGGATGAGAAAGAGGTACAGCGTTTGAAAACTGTTAACAACATTTTTTACCCTGAGGCTTGGGAAGCTATTGTTCCCTACTCCATCTCAGACATATGCCACTGCAATATGCTCCACTGCTATGGTGGAAGTGCAGACAGACCTTTCTGTGCCTATGTATGAGTCTTTTTCACCTTATATGAGGGGTCTGCTG